>NC_057729.1:62354525-62404466 GCF_004010195.1 Chiloscyllium plagiosum | reverse complement strand
GGTGGTACATGTATGGAATGAGCTGCCAGAGGAAGTGGTGAAGGCTAGTATAATTGCAATATTTAAGAGGCATTTGGATGGGTATATGAATAGGCAGGGTTTGGAGGGATATGGGCCAGGTGGAACTAGATTGGGTTGGGATATCTGGTCGGCATGGACGGATTGGACAGAAGGGTCTGTTTCCATGCTGTACATCTCTATGACTCTATTTAAAACCAGAGCAAAATATTTCCTCTGAGAGTCATACATAACTTCCTTCCTCAAAAGGTGGTGGGAGTAGAGTCCTTGTACAACTTTATGCCAAAGATCAATAAATTCTTGATAAACAAGGGGAGTGAAAGGTTATTGGGGATAAATGGAAGGGTTGAGTATTAGCTCAGCCATGATCTTACTGAATGGTGGAACAGGCTTGAAAGGTTGAATGGCCTATTCCTACTCCTAATTCATATATTTGGAAACTATTTCCAAACCCCACTTTCCAATATGCCCTGCTGATGGCTCCTCTGAGTGACCACCATGAGAGGACAACAGTAAGTCATTAATAGTGAAACCCAACTTTACTTGGGCCCTGTCTCCTTCCCATTCCCTGAGGATGAGGGCATGGGGCATAGTCTATCTCTCGCTAGCTCTGCTTCATAGTCAAGGTGGCTTCTTAATGTTTTTAATTTTTTTTATTTGAAATAGTTTATTCTTTAAAAATGTGTTCACTATTTTGATAAATGTTATCTTTCTGACATTTACACCCCAGAACCATGTGTAAGGATTGCTATCACTGGGAGGCTCCTTTATCATTGAGTCAACTGAACAATCATGTCTCATTGCTCCTTACTGGATCCACAGTTACTCACTCCCATGTTGGCTGGAGAATTAATTGCTCTCAGAAATTGTCCTGACCACTCTCTCTGAATTAATTTTGGTTGCTTGCTTTTAAACAATCAACATGAATTGATCTCAGCCATTATTACTGTGGTGGATTTTGTACAAGCCCTGTTTATTTCTCCCTGTATTCTCTGTCCTACAATGGAAATACTGTTCAAGGATGGCTGATTAACTACACTTACAAATGATGTCTTACCTTTCATAAGGATTATTGTGATGGTAGAAAATGGCATTGGTCAATCCAGAACAATTAACTGACAGTTTCCATCTGAGGGTGTTAAAGAAAGTAGGGCAGCACATTGTGGACACCTTGTCTATATCTTTCAGAGTTCCCTAGATACAGGAGTCATCCCTCTGGATTGGAAAATTGCACATGTCATTCCACTCCTTAAGAAGGGCAAAAGACGAAAAGCAGAGAATTACAGACCAGTTTAGCCTAACATCTGTAGTGGGAAAATGGTTGGAGTCTATAATCAAGGACTGAGTAACTGAAAACTTTGAAAAATTCAGTTAATCATGGATTCAACAGGTAAATCATGCTTGACAAACCTCTTGAATGTTTTGAAGAGGTGACTAAGGTAATGGGCAGGGGAATGTCTGTGGACAAGATTAGAATGGTGCTGGAAAAGCACAGCAGATCTGGCAGCATCGGAGGAGCAGGAAAATCAACGTTTCGGGCAGAAGCCCTTCATCAGGAATGTCTGTAGACATAGTTCAAACTTCCAAAAGGTGTTTGATAAAGTCCCAAATAAGAGACCATTAACAAAGATAGAAACCCATGGAACTGCAGGAAAATTACTGACGTGGAGATAGTGAGAACTGCAGAGAGTCAGACTGGATAAAGTGTGGAGCTAAGAAAGCACAGCAGGTCAAGCAGCATCAGAGGAGGACGGGAGTCGACATTTCAGGTCAGAACTTTCATTATGTCCTGATGAAAGATTCCTCCGTGAAACATTGACTCGCCTGCTCCTCTAATGCTGCTTGGCTTGCTGTGCTTCCAGTCTTTATCCAAAAATACTGACATGGCTGGGACACTGGTTGAGTAACAGGCAACAGAACGTAAGGATAATGGGTAGGTCCTCAAATTGGCAGGGTGAAAGTAGTGGTGTCCCACAAGAATCTGTGGGCCTAATTTATTCACATTCATTATTAATGACTTGGATAATGACATAGAAAGTCATATACAAGTCATTCTTCTCTAATGCTCGTTTCATCAATGTGATTTGGCTGTAACGCAATTGGCCAATTGGGGAACTTTTTTAATAACACGAACTCCTGTTGGCTATTACATGATTCCATCCCCAGTACTAGGTGTCGCGGTTTGTTGAGGACTGAACTCTGCTTTGACATCCATGCTGAAAATGTGATGCTGGAAAAGCGCAGCATGAGCCCTTCAAACGAGCATGGTCAGTCAGTTTGCGCACTTTGAGGTGAAGTTCTTCATGAAAGATACAGTGCTGTTCTCGGTAATTTTAGATCCTGTATTTTGCAAATCTCACTGTGTTTTCCATGAATAACAAAGGAAAAGGTTACAAGAATATTGACAGGAAGCATCCAGGTGAAAACAAATCATGGATGATGACCATAAATGAAAGGCTATAACACTTGAACAGAAGCTAGATATTATAAAGTATTTTGAGCATAATGAAAGAGCATGTGATATTGCTTGTGCAACAGAAATAAAGGATCTATGCTCACCATTAGAGACAATTCAGAAAGAATTAAAACAAACTGCATTGTAGGAATAAGTCTGAGTGTTAGCAGGTCTGGGAGATCCCAAACACAGGAGCTTGAGGAGACAGCAGTTTCTGAGTGTATCGCTAGAAGATCAATCGGAAAAGCAATCTAGGACCACTTTTCTCACCATAAAACAGAAAGCTTCATCAATTTATGAGGACCTAAGGAAAAAAAGCTGAAAATCATGCAAATGTGCCTGCCTTCAGTATTAGTTGCAGCTGGTTTGCTCGATTTAAAACTGCATAACAAGACATGAAGTTATGTGGCAAAGCTGCCATTGCAGTCATTTCCTCCCATGGTGAAAAAAAATGATTGAGGAAGAAGGCTACACCTTTGATCAAGTCATCCTTTTGGATGTGACAGATTTATACCAGAAGTGAATGCCATCCAGAACCTATATTTTTAAGCATGCTCCAGGTTTAAAGGTCGCAAAGGATTGTATGACTGTGTTGTTGGGTGCCAATGCTAACGGAGACTTAAAGCTTAAGCCTGTGGTGATGTACCACTCTGCCAAGCTGCGAGCCTTGAAAGGTTACCTTACGTCCACTCGAGGCATTAATTCAGGTCAAGCAAAAGAGGTTGGATGACAAGACAATTTTTTTCTTACCAGATTGTTGATGTTTTCAAGGATATGTTAAGAAATTATTGCAGGAGAAAAAATTGGATTTCAAGATTCTCCTCATTCTGGACAATGCACCAAGCCATTCTCCCACCATTGGTGAGCTTTCTGAAAACACCAAAGTGCTTCTGAACACTAGCCATGGGTCAGGGTGCAATTGCAGCTTTTAAAGCTTATTATTAAAGGTGCACATTCAGGAAGCTGATTGCAGCTGCTGAGCGGGATAATGAGGGTAGTGTTATTAAATTTTGGAAGAGCTTTAATATTAAGAATGCTATTGATATCATTGTGGAGGCCTGGGGTGATATCAGTAAGGACTGCTTGCATGCAGTTTGACGGAAGCTTCTCTCAGATTTTCTTCATGATTTTAAAAGTGTTGAACTGTCAGAGGAGCTTCCAGCAATCAAAGAACATTTTGTTGCTCTTGCAAAGCGAGTTGGATTTGAAGAAGTGGAGACTGAGGATGTAGGAGACCTGCTTGAGTCCCATTGTGAAGATCTCTCCACAGCTGAACTACAACAATTTGTTGCTATGGGAAAAATTGAAACTTGAGGTGAAGACAATGAAGTCCAGGATGCAGCACCATGAGAACATCCCACTTCTTTTTTGTCTTCTGTCCTGAGGGAATTGAGAAGTTGTTGTAGCTCCGAGCAGACAATAACTACAATGCAGAATGCAACAGGATAGCAATTTGTAGTATAAAGTCTTCTCTGGAACCCTATGAACAGTTTCTTCATGAAAGAAGAAAGATGACAAAGCAGCAAAAACTAGATGCCTGTTTTAAACCAACTCCCAAGAAACAGTCTGAGGACAATGAACCACGGCCATCCACTTCTGGACTAAATATTTTTGTTCATCGTAACCCTGCACCCAGAACTGCACCTGAAAATAATGATGCTGATGATAACCCTCAGCCGATGTCTTAGTACAGTACTGTAACTCAGCAAACTCAAATCCCTTAAAATGTTAAATTTATTGTATTATTCCATTACATTATTACTATTGTATTAAAATAAATGACTTTAACATTGACTAAGACTATGCTATCATTTGTGTTAGGCTAACTACTATTTTTGTTTTGATTTTAATTGATATTTTTGATGCTTCGTTCCAACCCTGTTTTTAATTACACCCCATTATTTCTATTGTGCAATTTTCTATAACATGAGATCGCGTGAGAGTGCAACTACCTTGTTGTAGCAGAATAGATTGCATCCAAATTTGCCAATGACAAAGTTGGGCAGCACAGTAGACAGTGTAGATGATAGCATAACATTATGAAGAAAAATTGTTAGTCTAAGTAAATGGACAAAACTGTGGCAGATGGAGTTCAAAGTAAGCAAGTGTGAGGTTATCCATGTTGGACTGAAAAAGGATAGCGCAGGATACTTTCTAGATATAAGGTTATATGACGTTATGTCCAAAGAGACATGGGGGTTCAGGTGCATAGATCTTTAAAACATCAAAACAGGTACAGAAAATAATCAAGAAAGCTAATGGAATGTTGCCTTTTGTATCTAGAGAATTGGAGTATTAGGATGCTGAAGTTATGCTGCAGTTAAACAAAACCCTGGTTAGACCCCACTTAGAGTACTGTGAGCGGATCTGGCCACTATACCTTAGGGAGGATACATTAGCGTGGTGGGAATATAACATAGATTTAAAAGAATGATATCTGGACTGCAGGGGTTAGTTATGAGGAGAGATTGTACAAATTAGGCTTGTTTTCTTACAAATTTAAACAGTTAAGTGGTGGTGTGATCAAAATCTTCAAGATATTAACAGGGAATGGTAGGGTAAAGATAAATGATTTCCTCTGGTTGGGGATTCTCGATCTAGGGGGAATAGTCTGAGAATTAAGGCCAGAGAATTCAAGAGAGATGTTTGGAAGCACTTCTACACAAAGGGTGAGAGACGTTTGGAACTCTTTTCCAGTGTGGCAGTGGATGCTGGATCAGTTGTTAATTTTAAATCTGAGAGAGAGAAATTTTTGTTTAAGCAAAGTTATTCAAGGATATGGGCCAAAGGCAGGTAGATAGAGTGAGGCCACAGATCAGCCATGATCTTGTTGAATGGTAGATCAGGTAAAAGGGGCTGAATGGCCTCCTCCTGTTGTATGTAATTGGTAGAGGCAATGGTCAAAACTGAGGTGTTAAATTAATACTTTCCAACTGTCTTTACCCATGAGATAGATACTGCCCAGACCATGGTGACAGAAGAGGAACCGTTACTGGACAAGTTTAAAATTAATAATGAAGAGGTACTGGATACCATTTGATGCTAAAGTTCTAGATATAACAGGAAAACCCAGTATTGTGGTGGAACAGTGAGAAGGGGTTACCCTAGGGAGCTGGCCCAGCACATGAAATTAACTGGATATTGCAGTGTCCCTGCTGGGAGACATGGACCTAACTGAGGTAACACTCGCAAAAGACTAAACTCAAATCTGAAAAATACAGAGGGTGCTGCAAGGCAGCTGCTTCAAGCAGACCTTCCGTCAGACAATCTTCTGGAGAAGATTGAAAATCAGGTTCAAGATGGTCTAAACATTGCCTCCCAGTCACAGAATAATGCACGAATTGTGGAATATTCTCAGGATTACTTTTTCTTGAGTAGTCAACATTGAAAACTAGAGTTGACATTCTCTTCAAATGTGTGCTGATTCAGCCCCATTTTTGAGGTTATTACAATGAGATAATTCAGTTAGGAAGGTACGTATTTGGCCAATTTTATTGCAGCAAAACTGTGTTGAGGGGAATGGCCAGGAATCTTGATAAGTTGAGTGGTAAAATCAAAGATTCTCATCATCGAATAAAAATTGCATGACCTGAATTGATATCTTTTGTTATCCTTCATAGTGGTATCATTTTTTCCAGATCATCACACTTTCCAAAGTATTTAACAAAAGTGATTCTTTTTGGATGGATATTTGATGCTATTTGAAGGTGATGAATGTTTCTATTGGAGAATGAATACATTTTTGTGATGCTCTGTCTCAGTCCTGTCTGGAACGTAAACATTCTTTTCATTAGTTGATGATTATGTAAATGATACTTCTGCAAAATTGTAACCTTTCTTATGTTTAATTTTGCTGTCATCACAAAATACAGAGAATGACAAGCAGAAGAGAGAAAATAACATCCATAAATATCAATATAAGCAGGAGGCAGAAAGAGAGGATTAAAGGGATAGGATGAAGTCAGAGTGGATCTTAACATCCATTTTGTTATCTGTAAATCAGGTGACATAATTGTACAGTGAACAATCCTTTCAAAACTTGATTGTGAGTTTTTGTGAAAAAAAATCTGCTGCTGCTGCCAGTCGTGAGATATTTCAGTGGCCAGCTGCAGTTTCTTTGTTGGAATTCAGAACTGAGCAGCTTGGTTTGTTCACCCACCCACTGCGCACCTTGACAGCTCCCTTATGGGCAACATGCTCCCTATAATCTGAACACTGAGGAGTTAATTACTGCTGTCAAAGCCTTCACTGTGCAACAGAAGCTTCCTAAATCCCATCACATTTCCTAAAGGGCAGATCCCCACCTCCCCCCTCTCCTGCTGTCACTTCCTGCTCCTCCTGAAAGAAGGCAGCATTAATCCCAGCTCATGTTAAACAAGCCACAATCATTAACTTCTAAACAGATGTTAAGCCTGAGTTTCTAAATAGGGACCAATCACAAAATCTGTGTGAAGGCAACCTTCTGAATCATGACATCTGAAAATATGATTATCCAATGAATCATGAGGCACATCAAAGGCTGTCAGAGTATAATAAACAGGAGCAGGTGTGGGCCTGACTTATGATCCATCAAGACTACTGTACGATTCAGTGCGATCTCATCTGAGCCTCATCTCTACATGTCAGGGTCTGCTTCCAATAATATTCCATTCCCCTTGAGGCCATTCAGTCCATTGGATTAATGAGTCAGAGAAAGACAACAGTACAACAGATCACTTTTTATCTCTTTGTAAGACCAACATTCACCATTTCCTGTTCCCACCCTCCACCCCACCAGCATGCAAAGCTTTTCTCTTCAGACTGAATCTGTCTCCTACCCTCAAGTTGTACATTCCAGATCATTTACCAACCTCCAATAATTACTTAGATTTATATTAGATTACTTACAGTGTAGAAACAGGCCCTTCGACCCAACAAGTCCACACTGACCCGCTGAAGCGCAACCCACCCACACATTTACCCCTTCACCTAACACTACGGGCAATTTAGCATGGCCAATTCACCTAACCTGTACATCTTTGGACTGTGGGAGGAAACCGAAGCACCCGGAGGAAACCCACGCAGACACGGGGAGAATGTGCAAACTCCACACAGTCAGTTACCTGAGGCGGGAAATGAACCCGGGTCTCTGGCGCTGTGAGGCAGCAGTGCTAACCACTGTGCCACCGTGCCATCCATCTTCAGCCATCTTCAGTCAAAAATCTCCAACAATCACATGGATCTTCCTTTGTGGTAAGTATGACACCAACTACCAGAGAGTGCACCAACTGTGATTCCACAGAACTACGGAATTGTTAGGAGGGTGTTCAGCCCATCATGTCTGTACTGGTTTTCTGAATGGCCATCACAAAGCAGAACAACATAGAACATTGAAACGTACAGCACAGAACAGGCCCTTTGACCCACAATGTGCTGAGGATTATTCCTAATCTAAAACAAAATAACCGAACCAACGCACCCCTCAACTCACTGCTGTCCATGTGCATATCCAGCAGTTACTTAAAAGTCCCTAATGATTCTGCTTCCACCACCACAGCTGGCAACGCATTCCATGCATTCACAACTCTCTACGTAAAGAACCTTCCTCCGACGTCCCCTCTATACCTTCCTCCTTACACCTTAAAACTATGACCCCTCGTGCCTGTCAATCCTGCCCTGGGGAAAAGTCTCTGGCTATCAACTGTATCCATGCCTCCATCCTTGTACATCTCGATCAGGTCACCTCTCTTCCTCCTCCTCTCCAGAGAGAAAAGTCCGAGCTTAGTCAACCTCTCTTTGTTAGACAAGTCCTCCAATCCAGGCAGCATCCTGGTAAACCTTCTTTGCACTCTCTCCAAATCTTCTGTATCTTTCCTGTAGTCGGGCGACCAGAACTGGACACAATATTCTAAGTGTGGCCTCAGCAGGGTTTTGTAGAGCTGCAGCAAAACCTCGTGGCTCTTATAATTGATCCCCCTATTAATGAAAGCCAAAACACCATATGCTTTCTTAACAACCCAATCCACTTGGGTGGCAACTTTGAAGATCAATAAACTTGAACACCAAGATCCCTCTGTTCCTCCACACTGCCAAGAATCCTATCTTTAATCCTATATTCAGCATTCGAGTTCGACCTTCCAAAATGCATCACTTCACATTTATCCAGGTTGAACTCCATCTGCCATTTCTCAGCCCAGCTCTGCATCCTGTCTATGTCGCACTGCAGCCTGCAATAGCCCTCCAACATTTGTGTCATTGGCAAATTTACTAACCCACCCCTCAACCTCCTCATCCAAGTCATTTATAAAAACTACAAAGAGCAGCGGCCCAAGAACAGAGCCCTGCGGGACCCCACTCAACACTGACCTCCAGGCAGAATACTTTCCGTCTACAGCCACTCTCTGCCCTCTGTCAGCCAGCCAATTCTGAATCCAGATAGCCAAATCTCCCTGTATCCCATGGCTCTGACGTTGTGAATGAGCCTACCATGGGGAAGCCTATCAAATGCCTTGCTGATACACGACATCCACTGCTCGACCTTCGTCAGCCTGTCACATCACATCCTCAAAGAAGTCAATAAGATTTACAAGGCATGCCCTGCCCCTCGCAAAGCCATGCTGACTGCCTTTAATCACGCTGTGCTTTTCCAAGTAGTCATAAATCCTATCCCTCAGAATTCTTTCCAAAACCTTGCTGACCACAGGTAAGACAGACTGGTCTGTAATTGCCAGGGATTTCCCTATTCCCCTTCTTGAAAAGAGGAATAACATTCACCTCCCTCCAATCCTCTGGTACGACTCCCATGAAGAGTAAGGAAGCAAAGATCTTCGCCAGTGACTTAACAACCTCCTTTCTCACTTCCTGGAGCAACCTAGGAAAAATCTGGTCTAGCCCTAGGGACTCATCAGTCTTAATGTTTGCTGAAACTTCCAGCATATCAACTTCCTCTCTCTTGATCTGTTCAAGCCTGTATCCCAGCTCCTCAAAGTTCTCATTCGCAACAAGGTCCCTTTCCTTAGTGAAATCGAAGCAAAAAACTCATTTAAGGCTTCTCCTATCTATGCAGACCCCACGCACAATTTCCCTACGCTACCCCTGACTGGCCCTACCTTCTCCATGATCATTCTCTTATTCCTCACGTATGAGTAAAATGCCTTTGGGTTCTCCCTAATCCTTCCTGCCAAGCCTTTTTCATGCCCCCTCCTGGCTCTCCTCAGTCCATTTCTGAGCTCCTTTCTAGTAAGCCTGTAATCCTCTAAAGCTGTGCTAGATCCTTGCTTCCTCCACCTTACGTAAGCTGCCTTCTTCCTTTTGATGAGAAGCTCCTCTGTTCTCGTCATCCAAGGTTCCTTAATCTTACCCCTTCTTACCTGTCTCAGAGGAACAAATTTATGCATCACTCGCAACAACTGCTCCTTAAACGGTTTCCACATGTTTGTTGTACCCTTTCTGTGGAACAGTTGCTCCCAGTCTGTACTTCCCAACTCCTGTCTGATCGCGTCATAATTCCCTTTTCCCGAATTAAATATCTTCCCAGGATAACTGCTTCTTTCCTTCTCCATGGCTATGGTATATGTGAGGCAGTTGTGATCACTTTCACCAAAGTGCTCTCCCACCGCGAGATCTGACACCTGTCCTGGCTCATTGCCGAGCACCAAATCCAAAATGGCCTCTCCCCTTGTCGGCCTGTCTACATACTGAGTAAGGAAACCTTCTTGAACACACCTGACAAAAACGGCTGCATCCAAACCATCTGCACTAAGGAGGTTCTAGTTAATATTGGGAAAGTTGAAGTCATCCATAACAACAACCCTGCTTCATCTGCATTTTTCCAAAATCTGCCTGCCTGTGAGATCTTCAATCTCCCTATTGCTTTTAGGTGGTCTGTAGAAAACCCCCAATGAGGGGGTTCCCTTGCTGTTCCTAACTTCCACCCATACTGACTCAGTAGACAAACCTTCCTCGACAACCTTCAATTCTGTAGATGTGATCCACTCTCTGATGAGCAATGCTACACCCCCTACTCTTTTCTCCCCATCCCTGTTCGTTTTAAATGCTCTGAATCCTGGAACCTGAGGGACAGGATGTATATGTATTTGGAAAGGTAAGGACTGATTAGGGATAGTCAACATAGCTTGACTAAAGCGTGGGAAATCATGTCTCACAAACTTGATTGAGTTTTTGAAGAAGTAACAAAGAGGATTGATGAGGGCAGAGCAGTCGATGTAATCTATATGAACTTCAGTAAGGCGTTCGACAAGAGTTCCCCATGGGAGTCTGATTAGCAAGGTTAGATCTCAAGGAATACAGGGAGAACTAGCCATTTAGATACAGAACTGGCTCAAAGGTAGAAGACAGAGGGTGGTGGTGGAGGGTTGTTTTTCAGACTGGAGGCCTGTGACCAGTGGAGTGCCACAAGGATCGGTGCTGGGCCCTCTACTTTTTGTCATTTACATAAATGACTTGGATGCGAGCATATGAGGTACAGTTAGTAAGTTTGCAGATGACACCAAAATTGGAGGTGTAGTGGACAGCGAAACGGATTACCTCAGATCACAACAGGATCTTGACCAGATGGGTCAATGGGCTGAGAAGTGGCAGATGAAATTTAATTCAGATAATGTGAGGTGCTGCATTTTGGGAAAGCAATTCTTACCAGGACTTATACACTTAATGGTAAGGTCCTCGGGAGTGTTGCTGAACAAAGAGACCTTGGAGGGATCTGAGCTACAGGGAGAGGCTGAACAGGCTGGGGCTGTTTTCCCTGGAGCGTCGGAGGCTGAGGGGTGACCTTATAGAGGTTTACAAAATTATGAGGGGCATGGATAGGATAAATAGACAAAGTCTTTTCCCTGGGGCGGGGGAGTCCAGAACTAGAGGGCATAGGTTTAGGGTGAGAGGGAAAAGACATAAAAGAGACCTGAAAGGCAACTTTGTCACATACAGGATGGTACATGTACGGAATGAGCTGCGAGAGGAAGTGGTGGAGGCTGGTACAATTGCAACATTTAAGAGGCATTTGGATGGGTATATGAATAGGCAGGGTTTGGACGGATATGGGGCGGGTGCCAGCAGGAGGGACTAGATTGGGTTGGGATATCTGGTCGGCATGGACGGTTTAGACCGAAGGGTCTGTTTCCATGCTGTACATCTCTATGACTCTATGACTCTATCTAGCAACCACTCCTGGCCCTGTGATACCCATGTCTCTGTTATGACCACAACATCATTATCCCAAGTACTGTTCCATGCTCTAAGTTCATCACTCTTATTTCTGACACTTCTTGCGTTAAAGTAGACATCACATGAAAAACCTTCCCTATAGATTCACTACATCCTGTCACTGCCCCATCTACAACTGCCTCCCTCTCAGATATGTAATTCTGGTTCCCACCCCGCTGCCAAACTAGTTTAAACTCTCCCAAAACACATGAGCAAATCTCCTACCCAGGACATTTGTGCCCCTCCAGTTAAGGTGCAACCCGTTCTTCTTACATAGGTCCCACCTTCCCCAGAAGGTATCCCAATGGTCTAAGTATCTGAAGCCCTCCTTCCTGCACCGGCCGCACAGCCACATGTTAAGCTGCACTCACTGACTGTTCCTCACCTCATTATCTCGTGGCACCAGTAGCAAACCTGAGATCACTACTCTACTCGTCCTGCTCTTCAGCTTCCAACCTAACTCTCTGTAGTCACTTTTCAGATCCTCAATCCCTTTCCTGGCTATATCATTGGTGCCAATATGTACCATGATTTCTGACTGCTCACCCTTCCCCTTCAGAACCCACTTAAAAAACAATCTCTTACCCTTCCTGGCCGCCCTCGCTTCTCTCTACCCTCTCTCCTTGCTGCTCTGTAAAAAAAAATGGAAACCCAACTCCCAAGCTAAGTCCCTTTTTAAGTGGAAAAATGTACCCTTCCCAGCAGCCCTCGCTTATCTCTGCCCATTCTCCTCATCATTCTGTAAAAAATGGAGTGTCATTCTCCTGTCTTTCCCTGTAACTGTGACTATTGGGCAAGAGCTTTTCAGCCCCTGTGCTACATGGACATTGGTGAGAAAGTTGGGAAAATTAGATGGGATCTGTAGAGATGAGATCCTGGACATTGAAAGCAAAGAATGCCACTCTCCTACCGAGTGTTGATTAGTGAGATTTGAATCTTGCTAGAGAGCTGCGAGAGGCCCATCACCATGTCATTCTTACCTAATCTCCCCTCATTAAGATGCAGTTTCCCATTTGTCCACCCACTGGAAAGAAACTAGATGGGGACAATTCCTGACACAGAAGTCTGAGTGGGTATCTGGAGACTTGCGCTCACCACTTGCTCCTCCAGACCTCCATCTTAGACATCTGATATTAACATCTCAGTGTGTGCTCCAAAGGCAGTGACCACCTGCCACCCACATCCGTAGATGTTGGCACCCATCTGTGCCCCATCTGCACCTTATGGCCAATCCATTTATAAGATGATCCAGCACCTGGACTCTGCACTTTGGACCATTCTGGCACCTATTATGGTCAGCTGCTTCCAGAGCATTCTGCAGCCAAGGACAGTGCCCCTGCTCATGGACAGAAACGAGATATATCTCAGGGCCTCTCGAATGTTCTCTTACTGATAGGCTTGGACATGGTCAGTTGGCCGATTGAGGTGATTGGAGTCAGGGCTTTGTATTCACTATCAGTCCAGTGTAGCCGGTCTGAGGAATTGTGATGGGTCAGTTGGGGAGATGTGTGGAGACCAGTCAGAGGTCTGGTCAGTCATCAGTTGGGGTTGTGGCCAGTCCTCAGACTCTGTCTGTTACAGGTCAGCGGGGTGTTCCTGTGCAAGGGAAGCTGGGGAACTCCATTGTGGAAATAAGAGGCAGCATGCTGGGGCACAGAGAGTATTGTGAAGGGAATAGCTCAACTTGGAAAGGAGATAGGGCATGGGAAGGCAAGATGGGGGTAATTGACAGTCAGCACCGCCAAATACAGCTGGTCTTGGGGCTCAGGGATAGAGTGGAGAGATGAATTGTTAAATAAATGGGTTGGGTGGGGACCTGGGAAGAGAAAAGTTAAAGGGGTTAATGGAGAGGGCATCCAAGTAAGGAAGATGCAGATTTGAAGGGTTCACCTAGATTAAGAGGCTAGGCCTGTGACTCACTCCGTGAAGCTCAGCAGCATGGTGGCTCAGTGGTTAGCACTGCTGCCTCACAGAGCCAGGGATGCGGGTTCAATCCCTGCCTCGGGCAACTATCTGTGTGGAGTTTGCACATTCTCCCAGTGTCTGCATGGGTTTCCTCCCACAATCCAATGATATGCAGGTCAGGTGAATTGGCCACGCTAAATTGCCCATCGTGTTTGGTGCATTAGTAAGGGTTAAATATCGGCTCTGGGTGGGTTACTCTTCAGAGGGTCATTGTGGACTTGTTGGGCTGAAGGGCCTGTTTCCCTACTCTTGGGAATCTAAGCTAAAGTATGACTGCTATTTCCTTCCATTGGGATGCAGACAGTAAGAACATAATGGAGAAGGAAATTACCTCCATCACAGCTGGAGTGGGTAGTGTCGGTGTTTCATTCCGGCAGGGAGGGCCTCTAATTTTGTTGGAATTGAGACCCTCAAAGTGCAATAGCATTTAACAGTACAGGAGATAAACAACTGTGACCAGAAAATGCATGTGAGGGTGAGGCATTCCTCCTGTTGGGTTCAAATCCTGTCCCAAAGCCTCTCGACCAGATCACACAGCATCAGAACCAATCACATGAATGGCTGTGATGAATAAGCGATGTTCAGGAGCCTGGAAAGATTGTATCTTGTTGGAAGGTGATGGTACTTTGACAACGTGCCTCGGCTGGCTTATGATGAAGGAACTGCTCCCTTCGTAGCTGGCACCATTGGACTGTGTGTAGCTCTAAAGGTGACCAGATCGTGGGCATCCAACGTTTCAGTAGCAGCTAGACAGACATTCACTTACATAGCTGCTGGTGAAAAGTTAACATTTCTTGATGAATGTGAGAACATCTTTACAACAAAGTGCTCCCCTGATGTGCCTTCAGAAAGTGTTAGTTCTTTCCCTCCTACTCTGCCTCAGTACAGTCCCACAGTCTGTAGCAGGGTGGGGGGGGGGGGAGGGGGGGGGGAGTCCTGCCCGATATTGGAGTCTGTCAGCCTGAGAGGTTTGGTCAGCCAATCCCCTGAGTGTTTGTGTCTTTTGGGCCCAGATACTCTGAGTGCATTCTGTCCAGAGGCAAGTGTTTCCTTCTTGACTTGACCTCTGACAAGAGTAAGGGGGCAAGTAGAGTGGAGGTGGAAAACACAGCTACCCCTGGAGTGTCATGAAAGGAGACCTTCCTGGGGACCTGTGTGTGGTTCCTCCTCCAGCAGGGTGTTTCCTGACATTCCCCTGTCTCCTTGTGAAGACGGGGCACCTGGGGTGAGGTCAAGGTCCCTCACCTGCTGTTGTCTTGCCATTGGTGGCTAGAATGATAGAGGTGAAAGTGAGGAGTGGAGATGCTGGAGATTAGAGTAGAGAGTGTGGCGCTGGATAAGGACATCAGCATCTGAGGGGCAGGAGAATTGACGTTTCGGGCAAAGCCCTTCATCAGGAATGAGGCAGTCAAGAATGATAGAGTGCAGGTCTGTGTGTTGCTACCAACCTTCCCATAGATACAGCCTGGTACTCCCATGCCTGAGGCAGCAGGTTACAGTTAGTGTGGCTGCAGTCCTGCTGTGTCCCTGACAAATCTGCCCGCTGCTCCTGTTTCAGGCTGCGCATTTCACTGACGTCCCAAATTATCCTTCCTGCCTGAGGCTGAGCAGGTGCCTGGTCTCAGGCAGATCTCTGAATCCTGCTTCTTAGCTGTTTCTTCCTCAGGCAGCTGCAGAGCTGTTACCGTGAGGTGCTCACCAGATTGTCCTCCCACACTCTCGAAAGCTGATGGTCCCACTGAGGATCTGGACTGGGGGACAGTGCAGGAAGCAGTCATGAGGAAGCTATGATCTCTTCCTCAGAGGTAGATGAGGGGATAAACTGAGGGCAAGCTCCTGACAGTGAAGACTGTGCAGGTGTCACTGAAACAGAGATAGAGAGAGAGAATGTGAATGCATTGGGACCAAGGGCGAGAAGATATGGCAATGATAAGAATCCAGTGATGGTGGAGTATTGGGATAACAGCACAACAGTGAACAATGTTCCTTCCTTGTTTGTCACAACATGGAGGTTTTGGAATCTCCATAGGGGACTGCTCCTGATCCTTGCTGGTGTGGAACAGGATCCTCTGCTCAGTGGGTGGTGAGGAGCTGACTATCAGGCAGTTCACCATCGTCCTGGCTCTCTCCACCTGACTGTGGCTGCTTTCTCCTGGATTGGGAGGGATTGAAAGAGATTACAGCTACTACTGTAGGAACAAGTAGGGGGGTTACTGAGTGAGTGGGCAGCAGAGAGGGCATGCAAGGTTAGTAATGCCAGGGGTTGAAGTGGATGAGAGTGAGTGATAGAGGATGTTGTGGATAATAGTGAGAGTGACAGACCATATGCCTTGGTGGGAGGTGGGTACGTAGTGGAAATGGAGTGAGTGCGAGGTATCAGAAAGCAGATGGTCGGGTGGCAATCTCAAACCAAGCTGGCAAAGTCAGGTGCCTGGTTTCCACTGCTAATCCCTGAGGAAGAAAATGGTCCTCCCTGAACCATCCCATTCACCAGGCCCGTCAGGCCCTTGCCAAAAAAACACGGTGCCAACTTTCCACTGTCTGCCTTGTGTGGGGCTATTCACAGGAACCATACGGAGCAGCTCCAGACTGATAGTGCTTACCAAGAAGTGCTGGCTGTGTGTTAAATATAGCACCAGCAATAGGAATCCTGGCAAGTCCTGGCTGTGGCAACAGGGAAAATACAACAATAGGGCACCCTCAAGGACTCGTACATAGTTAATGAGGCACGCTTTGGAAAATAGATAAATCCCTCAAGGTATCGCAGAGAGAAGCCCTCACCATATAACTCACCAAAATGGAGACTTGGCCAACTTCTGGTAAAATTGAGCCACTTGTTTCTGTTTGAATAATTATGCAATGCCTTCTTAAACGATTTGGTTGCCCCCTGCCTGCACCACACTCCCAGGCAAGACATTCCAGACCCTAACCCCCCAATGACTTCACTTTTGCTGCAGCTCCTGGTGTCACACTGAGTGACCTAGTATTTTGCTCAGAGAATGTTCTTCCAACTTCATTAATAATAGAATAAGAATTTCTTCCATGTGTCAATTTTCCGCCTCCTCTGTTAGGAAATGTAAGTTTATCCATCCTGTCGTTTCTGATTAAGGTTGTTAAAATGATTCATATATTGTTGTCAAGATATTGCTTAAAATTCAAAAGAGAAAAGATCTAATCCACCCTCTCTATGATGTTTCTATTTCTTCAGTATTCTAATCTCCAGCATCTTCACAATTGAAATTCCTCAGGACAGGAAGCACTCTCTGAAACCTTAAATGCACTCTCTTCATCTTATAGTGCAGAATTTTAAGATAAATATTTCTGCATAGATTTACTAAAATGTGTTTGTGGATAATTAGTGGAAACTTTGATCATGTCTCGCTGTGACGCATTCATTTCCTCCTTCCCAATGTTACTAGTTCTTTATCAGTGGACTCAGCAGGCCTCAGGAAGTACTCGTTTATGTTACTATAGTATGACGATGCTGGGCTCTGGGTGCTGTCTTACTCTCCCACATCGATGTTGTGTCTAAGTCAAGGAACTTCATTAGGAAGTGGGTGACGCATCACCAGTTGGGCAGATAACTTTATGTGCCCAGAGAACAACAAACACTCACACTGCGCTTGTATAGGATTTTGATTTCACAAAATCTTTTATGTGGCCAATGGGTGAAGATGCTATGAGCAGGGAAACCCTTGGGGAAAATGAGATTGGGCTTTTACAATGAAGCTTAATGCAACCTGCTCTGATTCTGACAGTACTCCACTGAGCTCACCAGAAAACACTTGTACACGAGCAACTCAAAACACAGCTCAGCTTTGAAGAACACAGCAACTTAAGAAACTAAAACAGAAGAAGGCTGTCAGCGCTCAAGCCTAATGCTCCACTTAGTATCATGGCTCTTCGTCTGTTCAGCTCCACTTTCCAAAACCATCTCATCTCCTGATAAAACCTCAGCCTCTAAAATGTCTTGAACACACAGTAACAAGCAATTGGTTCACTGTTGTTACTTTAGGCTCATTGTCTCCCCGCTTACCAAAAGGACGTTTCATTTTGGAGTAGGGTACGTGTAAATGATATTGTGGATGGGTGAGTCTGCCTATCCTGAGAACTAACTGCCATTATTGATCACCCAGATCACCTCCAGCACTACAATAGGGCTGGGGTAATTTGGAATGCAAGTAAGAAGGCTGCTTCATTCACTAACACTAAGGGTCTCACATGCAGTCTCTACATTAAATGTCCATATCCAATGGCTTCAGTTATTTTCTTTTCCATCTCAAATAGCAATCCCAGTGTGCACAGTATTCCAAAGAATTAACACCAAAATCAGAAGCAAAGTGGCAAATGGAACCCTTGTACCTATACTGCATACTGGCTCCCATTATTACCATGCCAAAATTATTTATTGATTGAAGAAATAGTTACACTGGATAGTAGTTACACTGAGTTTTTTACTATGCTAATTATAAAGCTGGTCAGCAATACGTATCCATGGGTAAACTATAATTATTTAATTCACCATTGAGGTTGTTTTATCTTATGTTTCAAAGGTTGAACAGCTGACTTACATCAGCAGGAAAGCTCCATGCATAAATAGTCCAGCTGATGTGCATGAGGTGCACTGACTGTTACTTGTTTTATAAATGACAGAAATATACAGATATGCCTGGTTTATCCAAACTAGTCTCCCCAATTCAAGTCGTTTTTAATATTTTGTATAAGGCAGACAAATTTGGACAAGCACCTCACTGAAATAATCTTTCTTTTGAGGTTGAGTTTCAAGGTTGAATTTTACTTTTCAATATGTATTTGATGAAGTATTTTCAATTTATAATTGATGAATAAATATCTTTGTTGAAATAGTAATGATGGTTGTTTAGTGGTTGCATTAGAATAATTCCGAAATACAGGTTAAAAGTCAGAGGTTGCGGGTTTAAAGCACACCAAAGGCAGAAGTTACATGACACCAGGTTATAGTCCAACAAGTCTATTTGAAATCACAAGCTTTTGGAGCACTGCTCCATCATCAGGTGAAGTGAGAGGGAAGCCCACAGGTACAGAGTTTATGGGTAGAGAGATCAAAAAATCATACACATGGTGTGAGTGGAGTGTCGAATGATCAGTCTCTGCAGATGACCAAGAGTGTTAGACAGTGTACATACAGTATCAATAGCTGAATAACAAGCAAAGGATTGACCTATAATCCATTGAATGAGGCAGAGAGATAATTACAAAAAATTAAAAATGAGTTGATGCTGAAGACGAACCAAAGACTTGAGTAATATGTAACAAAAAGAGAAGCTGCTGGAAAAGCCCAGCAGGTCCGGCAGCACCTGTGAAGAAAAACCAGTAGAAGGGTCACTGGACACAAAACATTAATTCTGATTTTTCTTCATAGATGCCACCAGATCCGCAGAGTGCCTCCAGCAACCTCTGCACTTGCTCCTGATTTAAAACAGCCACAGTTCTCTTGGCTTTTGTTTGACTGGATCTATCCTGCATCTGTCTTCCAAGGGGGTTGTTGCAGTTTTTTGACCTCAGTGCTCAACACCAACATCTGCCAAGCTCCAGGCACTGTCCTACAACTCACACGTTTCATCCTCGACCACAATGTCTTCACCTTTGACAACCAGTTCTTTCTCCAGACACACGGAACTGCCATGGGGACCAAATTTGCACCCCAAATCACCAACATTTTCCAACACAAGTTTGAGCAAGGTTTCTTCACTGCACAGGACCTCTGACCAATGGTATACACCAGTTACATTGATGACATTTCCTTCCTTTGGACAAGGAATCACTGAAATGACTACATAGTGATATCAACAAGTTTCAACCCACCATCAGACTTACCACAAACTACTCTTTAGAATCTGTCCCATTCTTGGACACACACCTCTCCATCAAGGACGGACACCTCAGTACCTCATTCTATCACAAGCCCATGGGTAACCTCATATGGGTAACCTCACAATGCTGCACTTCAAGCTACTTGCATCCTAAACATTTTAAGAAGCCATCCTCTACCAACAAGCCCTGCCTATATACAGGATCTGCTCAGATGAGGAGGAACATGATGGACACCTAAAGATTTTGAAGGACGCCCTCATGAGAACGGAATACTATGCTCAACTTATCGATCGCCAGTTCTGATGTGCCACGACAAAAAACCGCAACATTCTCCTCAGAAGATGGACTGAAAGAGATCCTCCAAAAAGCTCCAAATTTCCAAAGGGGCTATACTTGTGATTTTAAATAAACCTATTGGACTTTAACCTGGTATCCTGTGACTCCTGACTTTGTCCACCCCAGTCGAACACTGGCACCTTCACATCATGACTTCTCCCGTGACCAGAGAGAAACTAAACATTTGTGTCAGAGCTCCTGCAATTTCCTGCTTTGCCTCCCACAGCATCCTATGATGCATTTCATCCAGGCCAAGGAATTTGTCTGTTTTTAAGTCTGACAGAGCCTCCAATAGCTCCCTATTTTCTATGTCAAACTGTGCAACTTCCTCACAGTCCCTTTTTTTGAATTCTACACCTATGTTCTCCCTTTCCAGAATGAAGATGGACTCATTCAACACCTTTCCAATATCCTGAGGCTTCACACACAAGTTGCCCCCTTGGTCTCTACTCTTTCCCTGGTTAACCTTTTCCCTTTAATGTATTTTAAAATATCTTAGGAAAAAGACACCAAATTGACACTCTTCTCACTTTCCCCCACTAAGTCTATGTTATGGCATTTCAAGTGCTCATCCAAGTATTTTTTAAAATTTGTGAGGTCTCCCACATCAACCACTCTCCCAGACAGTGAATTCTTAACCTTCAATATTTTGTCTAATAGCTTTCTTACCACTGATGTGAGACTCACTGTCTGTAATTCCTTGGTTTATTTCTACCACCATTTTTGAAAGTGGAACATTAGTTGTCCTCCAGTCCTCTGGCACCTCCTCGTGGCCAGAGAGGAATTTAAAAAATTGATGTAGAAGTCCTGTAATTTCCTCCCTCACCTCCCACAGCAATCTGGGATACAACTCATCTGGACCTGAGGCTATAAGATTAAATCAACAGATAAGGCTAGAGGTGAAATAAATAATAAAAACTAAAGGCTCCATATCAGAATACAATTCACATTTAGAAGAAAACAAATTTACAGTGCAAATAGACAAGTATGATCTGATTATCATTACAGATACATGACTGCAGGATTATAGAGATTGACATGTAAATATTAAAATATATAGGACATTTCAAAAGGATAATAAGCTGGGAAAAGGTGTAGATGTGGTTCTCTTCATGAATGATGGGGTGAGCCTGTGGAGGCCAAGTCAATAATTGCATTTAAGACAGAGATAGGTAGGTTTTTGATTAGGAAACGGATCGAAAGCTACATGGAGAGGGCAGAAGAACGGGATTGCCATAATTGAATGACAGAGCAGATTCAATGGGCCAAATGGACTAATTTTGCTTCTATATCTTACAGTCCCATGGTTAAAGAGGGATGATTCAACTAAGTTCAGGAAACTAAGAAGTGGAAGCAATTTGGGTAGCAGTGAGAAACAGTAAAGGCAAAAAGTCTGATGGAGGGACTCTGAACAGCAACTACATGGTATAGTGAGGTATAAAGGGAGATTTAATAGAAATATACAGTAGGAATCATTGTGAATTTTAATCTACACATAGACAACAAAATCAGATGGACAAAAATAGGCTTAAAGATAAGTTTATAGAATATGTTTTGGATAGTTTCTTAGAAAAGTACATTTTGAACCTGACGAGAGAACAGACTGTATTGGACCTGGAATCATGCAACAGTATAGAATTAACATGTAATAAAGTACCACTAAGTTAGAAGCTATTATTAACAAAGTAACAGGATAAGTTCTAACAGGATAAGTTCAATGTAATCAGGCAGAGTCAATATCATGTTGTGAAAGGGAAATCATGTTTAGTGAGTAATTGAGAGTTCTTTGGAGAAAAGAACACGACCGGAAGGATGTGGAAGTTTTGGAGCGAGTGCAGAGAGGGTTCACCAGGATGTTGCAAGATCTCGAGGGCAGTGGCTTTGAGGAAAGGTTGGAAAGAGCTAGGATTGTTTTCACTGGAAAGTCGGTGGCTGAGAGGAGACCTGATAGAGGTCTACAGTATTACGAGAGGCTTAGATAGGGTGGATAGTCAGTTTCAATTACAAGGGGGCACAGGTTCAAGGTGAGAGGGGAAAATTTAAGGGACCAAAAGAGAAAATGCTGGAAAATCTCAGCAGGTCTGGCAGCATCTGTAAGGAGAGAAAAGAGCTGACGTTTCGAGTCTAACTGACCCTTTGTCAAAGCTTCAAATCTAACTAACCCAGTCAACTTTGACAAAGGGTCAGTTAGACTAAAAATGTCAGCTCTTTTCTCTCCTTACAGATACTGCCAGACCTGCTGACATTTTCCAGCATTTTCACTTTTAGTTTCAGAACCCAGGACCCTGGGTGGCACGGTGGCTCAGTGGTTAGCACTGCTGCCTCACAGTGCAAGAGACCTGGGTTCGATTCCCACTTCAGGCAACTGTCTGTGTGGAGTTTGCACATTCTCCCCGTGTCTGTGTGGGTTTTTTTAGATTAGATTAGATTAGATTACAGTGTGGAAACAGGCCCAAAAATGTGCAGGTCAGGTGAATTGGCCATGCTAAATTGCCTGTAGTGTTAGGTGAAGGGGTAAATGTAGGGGAATGGATCTAGGTGGGTTGCTCGTCAGTGTGGACTTGTTGGGCCGAAGGGCCTGTTTCTACATTGTAAGTAATCTAATCTAATCATCTGCAATAATTTGCTTTTATCCAGAAAGTTTAAGGGAGACGTGCGAGGGAGGTTTTTCACGCAGAGAGTGCTAGGAGCCTGGAACGCATTGCCAGAAGAGATGGTGGGAGCAAGTATGTTGGCAACATTTAAGAGACATCTGGATGGTTCCATGAATAGGGAGGGAATAGAGGGATATGGACAGAATAAGGGCAGAAGGTTTGTTTTTTAGTTTAGTTAAGGCGTGATCAGCACAGGCTTGGAGGGCCGAAGGATCTGATCCCGTGCTTTTTTGTTCTTTTATCTGAATGATCATAATAACATAAGAACTAGGAGCAGGAGTAGGCCATCTGGCCCTTTGAACCTGCTCCACCATTCAATAAGTTCATGGCTGATCTTTTTATGGCCTCAGCTCCACTTACCCGCCCTCTCACCATAACCCTTAATTGCTTTATTGTTCAAACAAAGTCTGTCTTAGCTTTAAAAACATTTACTGAAGTAGCATCAACTACTTCCCTGGGCAGGGAATTCCATCGATTCACAACCTTCTGGGTGAAGAAGTTCCTTCTTAATTCAGTTCTAAATCTGCTCCCCCTAATTTTGAGGCTATTCCCTCTTGTCCTAGTTCCACCTGCCAGTGGAAATATCCTCTCTACTTCCATCTTATCGAGTCCCTTCATAATTTTATATGTTTCTATAATATCTCTGCTCATTCTCCTAAATTCCAATGAATATAATCCCAGACTACTCCATCTCTTCTCATAAACCAACCCCCTCAACTTCAGAATCATCCAAAGGAACGTCCTCTGCATGCCCTTTCATGCCAGTGCATCCTCTCTCAAGTAATGAGACCAAAAACTGCACACAGTACTCCAGGTGTGGCCTCAGCAGCACTTTGTACGGCTGTAGCATAACCTCCCTGCTTTTAAACTCAATCCCTTAAGCAATGAAGGACAAAATTCCATTTGCCTGTCATACCTGCAGACCAACCTTCTGTGATTCATGCACAAGGACACCCAGCTTCCTCTGCATCGCAGCATACTGCAGTGAAGGGGAGCTGGTGGAGGTACTGCAGTTATTTGATAAAGGTCCACCACAGGGAGTGAGTGGTATAAAAATAATGTCCATAAGCTAGTAAAGCACACACCCAAGGCTTTGTTTTAGGGGCAACACTTTAAATTTCACTATGGCAGATAGAGAAATTGGAATTTGATAAAAATTTGGAAATAATAAGCTAGCCTAGTGACAACGATATACTTATAATGCTGATAAAAACTTGTCAGATCCATTAATATCCGAGGTAAAACCAATGACTGCAGATGCTGGAAACCAGATTTTGGATTAGTGGTGCTGGACGAGAACAGCAGTTCAGGCAGCATCCGAGGAGCAGCAAAATCGACGTTTCGGGCAAAAGCCCTTCATCAGGAATAAAGGCCTGAAGCATGGTGAGATAAGCTAGAGGAGGGTGGGGGTGGGGAGAAAGTAGCATAGAGTACAATAGGTGAGTGGGGGAGGAGATGAAGTGATGGGGTTGTCCCATTGAGCTTTGAGACAATTTATAGCTCGGGTTGAGATTCTGGATGTAGGTTTGCTCACTGAGCTGGAATGTACATTTCCAGACGTTTCGTCATCCTACTAGAAAACCTCTTCACTGGCCTCCTGGCGAAGCACTGCTGATAATCCCTGTTTTCTATTTATATGTTTGGGTTTCTTTGGGCTGGTGATGTCATTTCCTGTAGCAATATCATTTCCTGTTTTTTTTTTGGGTGGTAGATGGGGTCTAACTCGATGTGTTTGTTGATAGAGTTCCTGTTGGAATGCCATGCTTCTAGGAATTCTTGTGCATGTCTCTGGCTCGTCCTAGGATGGATGTGTTGTCCTTGTCAAAATGGTGTCCTTCCTTATCTGTATGTAAGAATACTAATGAGAGAGGGTCATGTCGTTTTGTGGCTAGTTGATGTTCATGTATCCTGGTGGCTAGTTTTCTGCCAGTTTGTCCAATGTAGTGTTTGTTACATTTCTTGCACGGTATTTTGTAAATGACATTAGTTTTGCTTGTTTCTATATAGGGTCTTTCAAATTCATTCGCTGCTGTTTTAGTATGTTGGTGGGTTTGTGGACTACCCTGATGCCAAGGGGTCTGAGTAGTCTGGCAGTGATTTCTGAGATGTCTTTGATGTCAGAAACCCTTGCCACTCTCCCCATGCGAGGGAAAAGACCCCTGCTATTGCCCACCTCCAACACACTGCATCCACCTGGACACCCCGCGCTGGCCTATTACCCGCCCTCGACCTCTTCATTTCCAACTGCCGCCAGGACGTTAACCGCCTCAACCTGTCTACTTCCCTCCCCCACTCCAACCTCTCACCCTCACAACACGCAGCCCTCCAATCCCTCTGCTCCAATCCCAACCTCATCATCAAGCCAGCAGATAAAGGAGGCGCAGTGGTAGTCTGGCGCACTGACCTCTACACCACTGAAGCCAAACGCCAACTCGAGGACACCTCTTCCTACCGCCCCCTCGACCATGACCCCACCCCCCATCACCAAACCATCATCTCCCAGTTCATACAGAGCCTCATCACCTCAGGAGATCTCCCACCTACAGCTTCCAAACTCATAGTCCGGGAACCCCGCACTGGCAGGAAAACTGTTGTCCTTACCTGGCCTGGGCTTATATGTGATGCCAAACCCACAGTGACTCTCAGCTGCCTGCTGGGCAATTAGCAATCTGTAATAAATGCTGGCAGCGCCAGGGATTCACAAACTTCAGGAATAAATTTTAAATTATCAAAATTTATTGCAGTAATTAATGGTAACATATTCTCAGAAATAGAAAATGAGTTGGTGAAGAGGAAAGGGAAAGTTTGCAGAAATGAGTCATGTTCTGATTGGTGAGTTGTAATGAATGATGTGTCACATGGATCAGTGCTGGGACCGTAAATAATTTTAATTCCTATAAATGTTCTAGATGACGGGACTGACGCAATTGTTGTTAATGAGTTTTGAGAAGATTTTTAGCTCAAGTTCTGGTTCTGGATGTAGGTTTGCACATTGAGCTGGAAGATTTGTTTTCATTGTTAAGTTGATGACACAAAGATAGGTTAACAAATGAATTGTGAAGAAGACATAGGGAGATAACAGAGTCATATAAGAAGGTTAACTGAGTTTTCAAAAATCTGTCAAATGGGTCTAATGTAGGACTGTCCAGTTTGGCAGAAGAATTAAAAAGAAGCACATTATCTAAATGTTAAGAGATTGAAGAGCTTTGCAATACAAAGGGTACTGTGTGTTTTGGTGCATGAATCATCAAATGCAGCAAGTAACCAGGAAAGCTAACAGAACATTATCATTTATCAAAAAGGAAATTAATACAAAAGAAGGGAGATTATGTTTCAGTTAAACAGGACACAATGAGACTACATCTGGAGTATTGGTGTACAGTATTGGTCACCTTATTTAAGGAAGGATATCACATCAAAACACCTTCTAAACTGCTACCATTTCTTTTTCAGATGAGGATTAACTGCAAAGATGTTTCAGCTGCCACCCTCTATGATGTGCTCCATGACACACATTACAGGAAGAAATGGGACACCAATATGATTGAGACCTATGACATTGGTCGGCTGACAGTCAATGCAGATGTGGGCTATTACTCCTGTAAGTAACACCGAAGACCCTTTTAAGAACATACAGTCATAAGACACAGCAGCAGAAGTAGACCATTCAGCCCAGCAAGTCTGCTGCGCCATTCAATGAGGGCATGGCTAATCTGACAATCCTCAACTCCACATTCCTGCCTTTCTCCCATCGTCTTTACTTCCCTTACTGATTTAAAATCAGTCTATCTCAGTCTTGAATATACTTAACTAACCAGCCGCAACTGCCCTCTATGATAAGATTTCCACAGATTCTCTACCGTAAGAGAAAAGAAATTCCTTGTCATCTCTGTCTTAAATATATGACCCTTTACTGCGAGATTATTCTCTCTGGTCCCAGACTCTCCCACAAGGAGAATCAGCATTTCAGCATCTACCCATGTCAAATCCCCTAGAATCTTAATAATTAAGCTCATGAAGTACTGCAAAGGCAAATTGGAATTGCATAGGTCCTGACTCTGGTTCCAGACTGAGCCAGAAGTTAAGTCAGGACCTGTACGCATACCGGTATAATTTGTCAAATAGGTTGTTCACAGACACAGAAGGCTATCACATGTTAACGCAGGGAGAAAGATTCACTACCACATTCAGGGAGCATTGAGTAAACTAATAATAACCAACAGTAAATAAAGAAGTTCTTAAGCTGATGACTTCTTCATGTCAAATAATGAGAGAGAAAGCAAGAAAACTCAAGGTAACTCGACCACTCTACAACCTCATCAAACTCTGGATCAGTGGTGCTGGAAGAGCACAGCAATTCAGGCAGCATCCGACGAGCAGCAAAATTGACATTTCAGGCAAAAGCCCTTCATCAGGAATAAAGGCAGAGAGCCTGAAGCGTGGAGAGATAAGCTAGAGGAGGGTGGGGGTGGGGAGAAAGTAGCATAGAGTACAATAGGTCAGTGGGGGAGGAGATGATTCCTCATCAAACTGCCTTTGCCATTCAAACAGCAGGGGTTGGGGTTTGAGGCCACAACCTCTGCCTGTGCCTAGCTGGGTGGGGAAAGGGGGGGGTTGGAACCGCCTATCAAGGCGGCTCACCCCCAAGCGAAAGACTCAAAGCCGCAAGAACTCCTCACATGGGAAGATTTTCATCCTTAGACGGATTAGTGGGATAGGGGTTAAGCTTTACTCTTAAAAACTAATCCCTCTTCCACCCCTTGTTCTTAAGGCAAAATAGTGGAGATGCTGGAAACCTGATACCATCACAGAGAATGTTGGAAAAACTCAGTACAGTACATCTGGCAGCATTTGTCCAAGAGAGAAACAGAATTAATTTTTTCAGTCTGGCATGAGATTTTAGAATTTATATTGTACTTCTAACGGAATTAGAGAAACAAAAGTGTGAATGGTGTACAAGTCGTGCAAAAGACAAAGTGGTCATTAGAATAAAGAAAGAACAATGAAAGATTACAGCCCAGGAACAAGCCCTTCAGCCTTCCAAGCCTGAGCCAATCCAAATCTACTGTCTAAACCTGTCACCCAATTCCTAAGCATCTGGATCCCTCTGCTCCCCACCTACTCATGCATCCGTCCAGACGCATCTTAAATGAATCTACAGATGCTCAGTAGCAGCAGTGGGTACCATCTACAAAGCTCACCAAGACTCCTAAGACCTTCCAAACCCATGACAACTTCCATCTCGAAGGACAAGGGCAACATGAATGGGAACACCACCCCCTGCAAGCCACTCACTATCCTGACAGGAAATATATCGCTGTTTCTTCACTGTCACTGGGTCTAAATCTTGGAATTCTCTCCGTAATGGCATTGTGGGTCAACCTACAGCACACGGACTGCAGCTCACTGCCACCTCCTGAAGGACATTGAATTGTGGAACAGACTTGAGGGGCTGAATTGCCTACTTCCATTTCTATGTTCTTAACTAGAACTGGACATTAAATGCTGGCCTAACCAGCAACAATCACATCCCATGAGTGAATGAAAAACAAAATTTAAATATTGCTTCCTATTCTTGGTAGCTAGTATACAGCTGGCTAACCTGCCAGTGGCGATGTATGGGTAGGTCAGAGCTTTAACTGGTACAATGCAAAGCTTACAACAAAGCTATATTGAGCATTCAGGATCCTGACAAAGGGGTTCGGCCCAAAACATTGACGTTCCTGCTCCTCGAATGCTGTCTGACCTGCTGTGCTCTTCCAGCTTTACATTTATTAACTCTGACCTCCTGCATCTGCAGTCCTTACTGTCTCCTATCTTCAGCATTGCTGAAAAAACACTGACACTCAATAGAACAATTCACAAAATACTAAAGTAAAGGGACACATCTTTTTACTGGATGAGAAGAGAGCGCTGATTGGTTGGCAAATGGACTTTGAATGGAAAAGGTCTTGAATGAAGAATGCATTAATCAGGTGAAGATATGGAATGTACTGCCTGAGAGCATGAAGGAGGCAGGTTCACTCAAGTGACTAGGGTCTGGAATGCAGTGTCTGAGTGTGTGGTGGAGGCAGGTTCACTCAAAGAGAGAACTGCATCATTTTCTCTTGGGAAGATCCATGGCCACAGAGCACAGGCTGTGGTGTAGCACTGGGAGAATTCTACTTGTGGAGATGATGACCAAGTGGCCTGTCCAGAATCGGTAATTGTAAATACAGCTCCTTAAGATGCTATTGCAGTTTTACTGACAGTGAAATGTTCTGTGCTTATTTCTGTTAGGGAAATGTCCAAGTCCACTGAAGAACAGAGACTTTGTTACTCTGCGTTCTTGGCTGCCTCTTGGCAATGACTACATGATTATCAACTACTCTGTGAAGCACCCAGTGAGTATCATTCTGTGAAGAGGTATTCCTGTCCAATGGGAAGTATGGTTTGTTTTTTTGCTTTTGAAAATACCTTGCATATAATGTCACAAAATATAAAATGCAGGGTTCAAGTGGAGGTCTTCCACAAAACAAAGGCTTTATCACTGCTAATAGTTCAGTGAATGGGAGAAAGCAGCATATTCTGAGCATCTTACTGTTCCATGTGTGAACAAAATGTTTACAGGCTGTGGCCCAGACTGTGGCTGAATTTGAAGTGTTTGCTCCTTCAGAGCTTGACTTTCAGACCATAGAGAGACATCCTGGCATCTGGTGGGTTCAGGAAAGCACAGACGCTGATTTTCCTATAAACCTGAGGGAAGATGGATACTATAGGAATAAACATCAAATAGAAGCAATATGACAGTAGGAGGCAGAGGTCTCATAATAATAATATTAGGATCATGGGCTCGAAATCAAAACAGTAGATGGTGAAAATGATATAAGTAAGAGTAACCACACATAGTCCTAGTGGTAACAAACTGCCTCCTTCACATTGAGGATAGCTTCCATTGTGTTGTATGGCATTATCACTGTTATAAATAGAATAGACCTCAAAAGAATCAAGCAGCTCAAGACTGGCATCCATGAGGTGATGTGGGCCATCAGCAGCAACAGAATCGTGCTCTAACAAAACCTGCAAGCTCATGGCCCAGCATATCCCCCACTCAACCATTACCATCAAGCTGGGGAAGAACCTTGGTTCAATGGAGAGTGCAGGAGGGCATGCCAGGATCAGCACCAGGCATACCTAAGAAAGCAATGAGGTGTCAACCTGGTGAAGGTTGAGGTATCTGCCTAGTGAAGCCACCAAACAGGACCCTATCTGCCCACCAAATGACATATGCAGCAAGAGATAGACAGTCAGTGATCTCATATCCAATGCATTAGATGTAAGCTCTGCAGTCCTACTACATTCAGTTATCAGTGGTGAAAGACAATCAAACAACTCACTGGAGGAAGAGGCTCTGGAAATCCAGGCTGAATAAACTCAATTTGGTTAAATTTCTGTCTTTGAGGTTTGCTGACTCTGAACGGCCGATTCTCACAGGAATGAACATTCCCAGAGATTTGCATTGAGCAAGTTATTGATGTCAGGATTTTCAACTTATTATGCAAAACAAATGATTGAATAAATTATGGGTGACAAAACAATAGACCCAGGCATTGAAGTGATTGTGTCTTTGGGAAGAGAAACCACTGCTGCACAGAAATATCTTTTCTCAGTTCAAGATTATTAACTGTTATCACTATCTATATCTTTATTTCCAGAAATATCCCCCAAAGAAGGATATTGTGCGAGCAGTCTCACTTCAGACTGGCTACTTGATCAAATCAAATGGAGCTAACAGTTGTACCTTGTACTATCTAACCCAAGTGGACCCAAGAGGTGAGTGCAGGAACAGAATACTCAAATCCTCTGCCACAAATTGATTTCGAAATTTGTCCTTCCAGTGGTTCAGTGAATAGATTTAGCAATATGCATTAAGAACATGAGGAGACCATTCAGTCCTACCATCCCAGACTGGTATTTGATACAATCATGACTGATTAGCATCTCAACTTAATTTTTAAACATACTCAATACCCAAACCTAACACAAAGCTTCTAGCTTCAGATTATAAACTCTGATTAGTTCCAGTGTCACATATCTTTTGGGTTAAGATTGGGATTGAAGTGGCATAGGGTTTGAGGGGTGAAGAAGGGTGCAGGATACAAAGAAATCAATTGGTTCATTGCAATGTTTGATTCATAATATATAAAAGATTTGACTGATACAAATAAACAAACTCATGGAGTTAAATAATTGGATGATTATCATCAATATGAAAGGTGAACAGTGGAGGGAAACATTGTGCTTCTTCTTATTCATTCATGGGATGTGGGCATCACTGGCTGGACCAGCATTTATTGCTCATCCCTAAGTGTCCAAAGACAGTTAAGAGTTAACCACATTGATGTGGGTCTGGAGTCATGTGTAGGCCAGACTACGTAAGGACCCTAAAGTCTAGATTAGAGTGGTGCTGGAAAAACACAACAGGTCAGGCAGCATCCAAGGAGCAGGAAAATCGATGTTTCAGGCAAAAGCCCTTCATCAGGAATGAAATGGGGTGCGCATTGTGAGGGTGAGAGTTGGAGTGGGGGAGGGGGTAGACAGGTTGAGGCAGTTAATGTCTCGGCAGCAGTTGAAAATGAAGAGATCGAGTTTGGGTAATAGGCCAGCATGGGGTGTCCAGCTGGATGGAGTGTGTTGGAGGCATTTGAAGGGATCTCCGGAAGCTGGGCGGGAGTCCTGATTGTGAAAGTAAGCTCAGAGGCGGAGGCGGCGGAAGAGGTGTTCGACATCACGGCGTGTATTAAATTCATTGACACATGGGCAGAGGGGGATAAAGGTGAGGCCTTTGCTGAGGACTGATCGTTCGTCCTCAGTGAGGGGGAGTTTGGGGGGAGATGTGATGGTGACGTCGGGATTGGTGCAGAGGGATTGGAAGGCTGCGCGTTGTAAGGGTGAGCGGTTAGAGTGGGGGAGGGGGGTAGACAGGTTGAGGTGGTTAATGTCCCGGCGCTAGTTGGAAATGAAGAGGTTGAGGGCAGGTAATAGGCCAGCACGGGGTGTCCAGGTGGATGGAGTGTGTTGGAGGTGGGTGAAGGGGTCCTCGGAAGGTGGGCGGGAGTCCTGATTGGGAAAGTAAGCTCAGAGGCAGAGGCGGCGGAAGAAATGTTTGATGTCACGGCGTGTATTAAATTCATTGGTGCGTGGGCGGAGGGGGATGAAGGTGAGTCCTTTGCTGAGGACTGATCATTCATCTTCAGTGAGGGGAGGTCAGTGGGAATGGTGAAAACTCGGCAGAGTTGGGAGCTGGGATCTCGTGTGGGTGTGGAGCTGGGAGTGGGGGCGGAGCCTGTAACTGGAATGGGTATGGTGGTGGGGGGGAATGGGGGTGGAGTCATGAGCAGGTGTTCCCTTCAGGGTTCGGGGGGGCGGGGATGGTGACAGTGGGATCTGTGAGGGTCCTGTCAGTATACAGATGAATGTTGTTGGTGGGTGCAGAATTGGTGGTGAACACGGCAGTGGGGGCGTTGCGGGAGTCGCTGAACGTGTGACATCACGATGACATCAGGGCTGGAAGTGATGTCATGTGTGGTGCATGTGAAATCATGAGGGACGGAAGTGGCTGTTCAAGCGGCCATGATGGGGGTGAAACTTACATCATTGATCATCGTGGGGATGGTAACTGTACCAGCCTCATGGCTAATGGCGTCTGAGCAGTTCTAGAGGCCAGGGGAACCTTCTGGAATGTTTGAGGAGTATGGAGGTTATGGAGGTGGGTATATAAAAGTTTGTTGTACTTACAGTTTTTGATGTTTGACGTGGTGTTAAAATACTGTTTGTTGAGAGTATGAATTCTTCTTAGGATATAGTACAGGAGGGGTCCTGTGCAATTCTGAGAGGGTGTGGCCCTCAGTTGAGGCAGGGCTGACTGTAGAGAGGTTAGGTGCTGGCACATTGCTGCGAGTGTGGAGTGGAGGATCCTGAAGGAGAACCATTGCTGGTGGTTTTGAATCTGTAGTCTGTACTGATGGTCCTGTTCAGATCCGAACTGTGCTGGTTTGAATGTAGTCCGGAGTCCATGTGGGATCAGTTGGTTGTGGAGGTAGGCACTGAGGAAGCAAATGTGGCCGTGGTACCAAGTCTGTTTCAGTACATGGTTGAAGAGCTTCAGGGCAGAGGAAATGACGTGGGGGTTGCAGTGAGAGAGAGACTCACTGAGCTTCTTGTAGAAAGAGGAGGAGAACTTCTTCAAGGTAGGCATCCTTGAGTGATGGAAAAGGATAGACCAGATCTAAAAGTTGAAGTTCTAAATTGGAGAAAGGCCAATTTTGAAGGTATTAGGCAACAACTTTCAAAAGCTGATTGGGGCACATGTTCGCAGGTAAAGGGCCGGCTGGAAAATGGGAAGCCTTCAGAAAGAAGATAATGAGAATTCAGAGAAAGTATATTCCTGTTAGGGTGAAAGGAAAGGCTAGTGGGTATAGGGAATTCTGGATGACTAAAGAAATTGAGGGTTTGTTTAAGAAAAAGAAGGAAGCATATGTCAGGTATAGAGACAGGATAGATCGAGTGAATCCTTAGAAGAGTATAAAGGCAGTAGGAGTATACTTAAGAGGGAAATCAGGAGGGAAAAAAGGGGACATGAGATAGTTTTGGCAAATAGAAGTAAGGTGAATCCAAAGGGTTCTTACAAATACATTAAGGACAAAAGGGTAACTAGGGAGAAAATAGGGCCCCTCAAAGATCAACAAGGTGGCCTTTGTGTGGAGCTGCAGAAAATGGGGGAGATACTAAACAAGTATTTTGCGTCATTATTTACTGTGGAAAAGGATATGGCAGGTATAGAATGTAGGGAAATAGATGGTGACACCTTGAAAAATGTCCATATTACAGAGGAGGAAATGCTGGATGTCTTGAAATGCATAAAGGTGGATAAATCCCCGGGACCTGGTCAGATGTACCCTGGAACTCTGTGAGAAGCTGGGAAAGTGATTGCTGGGCCTCTTGCAAAAAGACCCTAAAGACCATTTAATGAACCAAATGGCTTTTTCCTGACAACTAGCAATGGTTTACGGTCATTAAACTTTTGTTTCCAGATTACTATTGAATTCAAATTCTAATTCAAGTTATATTTGTATCATCGATAGTCACAGGTGAGGTGCCAGAAGACTGGAGGTTGGCTAATGTGGTGCCTCTGTTTAAGAAAGGTAGGAAGGACAAGCCAGGGAACTATAGACCGGTGAGCCTGACGTCCTGGTGGACAAGTTGTTGGAGGGAATCCTGAAGGACAGGTTTACACGTATTTGGAAAGGCCAGGACTGATTAGGGATAGTCGAACATGGCTTTGTGCGTGGGAAATCATGTCTCACAAACTTGATTGAGTTTTTTGAAGAAGTAGCAAAGAGGATTGATGAGGGTGGAGTGTTGGACGTGATCTATATGGACTTCAGTTCGTCAAAGTTCCTCATAGGAGACTGGTTAGCAAGGTTATACCTCATGGAATATAGGGAGAACTAGCCATTTAGGTACATAACAGGCTCGAAGGTAGAAGACAGAGGGTGGTGGTGAAGAGTTGTTTTTCAGACTGGAGGCCTGTGACCACTGGAGTGCCAAAAGGATTGGTGCTGGGTCCACTACTTTTCATCATTTATATAAATGATTTGGATTTGAGCATAAGAGGTATAGTTTGTAAGTTTGCAGATTACAGCAAAATTGGAGGTGTAGGGGACAGCGAAGAAGGTTACCTCAGATTAAAACGGGATCTTGATCAGATGGGCCAATGGGCTGAGGAGTGGCAGATGGAGTTTAATTTAGATCAATGCGAAGTGCTACATTTTGGCAAGGTAAATCTTACCAAGACTTATACACTTAATGGTAAGGTCTGAGGAAGTGTTGCTGAACAAAGAGACCTTGGAGTGTAGTTTCATAGCTCCTTGAAAGTGGAGTTGCAAGTGAATAGGATAGTGAAGAAGGCACTTGTTATGCTTTTCGTTATTGGTCAGAGTATTGAGTACAGGAGTTGGCAGGTCATGTTGTGGATGTACAGGCCATTGGTTAGGCCACTTTTGAAATATTGCGTGCAATTCTGGTTTCCTTCCTATCGGAAGGATGTTGTGAAACTTGAAAGGCTTCAGAAAAGATTTACAAGGATGTTGCCAGGGTTAGAGGGTGTGAGCTATAGGGAGAGGCTGAACAGGCTGGGGCTATTTTCCCTAGAGCGTCGAAGGGTGAGGAGTTACCTCATAGAGGTTTAAAGGTTTATAGGACAATGAGGGGCATGGGTAGGATAAATAGACAAAGTCTCTTCCCTGCTAGATGATTATAAATCTTATCTCTTATAATCCTTTCCAAAACTTTTCCTACAACAGAAGTAAGGCTCACTGGTTTATAATTACCTGAGACAACTCTACTGCCCTTCTTGAACAAGGGCACAACATTTGCAATCCTCCAGTCCTCTGGTACCAAGTCTATAGACAATGACGACTCAAATATCAAAGCCAAAGGCTCTGCTATCTCCTCCCTAGCTTTCCAGAGAATCTTTGGATAATCCCATCCGACACAGTGGACTTGTCTACTTTCACTCCTTCCAGAATTGATAACACCTGTTCATAACTAACCTCGATCCTTTCTAGTCTAATATCTCGTACCTCATTCTTCTGCTCTACAATATTCTCCTTTTCCTGAGTGCAAACCAATGAGAATGTTCATTTAGCACCTCTCCGATATCCACAGGGTCCACACTCAACTTCCTACTTCTGTCTTTGATTGGCCCTATTCCTACCCTAATCATCCTTTTATTCCTCATATACCTATAGAAAGCTTTAGGGCTCTCCTTTATTCTATTTGCTAAAAACTGCTCGAGGTATGGTTAGTAAGTTTGCAGATGACACCAAAATTGGAAGAGTAGTGGACAGTGAAGAAGGTTACCTCAGATTACAATAGGATCTTGATCAGATGAGCCAATGGGCTGAGGAGTGGCAGATGGAGTTTAATTTAGATAAATGCAAGGTGTTGTATTTTGGGAAAGAAAATCTTAACAGGACTTATACACTTAATGTTAAGGTCCTTGGCAGTGCTGCTGAACAAAGAGAACTTAGAGTGCAGGTTCAAAGCTCCTTGAAAATTGAGTCATATGTAGATAGGATAGTGAAGAAGGCATTTGGTATGCTTTCCTTTATTGGTCAGAGCATTGAATATAGGAGTTGGGAGGTCATGTTGTGGATGTACAGGATGTTGGTTAGGCTGCTTTTGAAATATTGCGTGCAATTCTGGTCTCCTTCCTATCGGAAGGATGTTGTGAAACTTGAAAGGCTTCAGAAAAGATTTACAAGGATGTTGCCAGGGTTAGAGGGTTTGAGCTATAGGGAGAGGCTGAACAGGATGGGGCTGTTTTCCCTGGAGCGTCGAAGGCTGAGGAGTGACCTCATAGAGGTTTATAGAATCATGAGGGGAATGGATAGGATAAATAGACAAAGTCTTTTCCCTGGGGTGGGGGAGTCCAGAACTGGAGGGCATAGATTTTGGGTGAGAGGGTAAAGATATAAAAGGGACCTAAGGGGCAACGTTTTCACGCAGAGAGTGGTGCGTTTATGGAATGAGCTGCCAGAAGAAGTGGATGGGTATATGAATAGGAAAGGTTTGGAGGGATATGGGCCGAGTGCTGGCAAATGGGACTAGATTAGGTTGGGATATCTGGTCAGCATAGATGAGTTGGACCGAAGGCTCTGTTTCTGTGCTGTACATCTCTATGACTCTGTGACAATAATGTAGCCATGTGAGTTCAGCAGAACCTGCTGCCTGAACCATGAGCAGCTGAGCCCCACACTCAGGAGACAATTGCATGTCCATGCCCCTCATAATCATCTACACCTAGAAGAGACTAGAATCCCCACATTGGGGGAACTGGCCATTCAGCCGAACAAGTTCACACTGACCCTCTGAAGAGCATCCCATCCAGACCTTTCCCATATGCATTTTCACAAGTAGCCTGTCTTGCCACCTTCAGGGATCTGTTGATAAACACCCAAGATCCCTTTGTTCCTTTGAGCTTCTTAACATCCTGCCATTCATTAAGTACTCCCTTGTTTTGTTCCTCTGTCAAAGTGCATTACCTGACATTTATCAGGGTTAAATTCCATCTGCCACTGATATGCCCATCTGACCAACCCTAATCTTCCTGTCACCTAAATCATTCTTCATCATTGCCATACACTTGGCCTATCTTATCTTCTCCCACACATTCTCATCTACATCATTTGTATCTATCATAAACATTCTGATCCCTGTGTTATGCGACTGGATACTGGTCTCCAGTCACAAAGCAACATTTTACCACCACCGTCTCTCTCTTGCCACTAAGGTGATTTTGGATCAAACTTGTTAAATTTCTCTGGATCCCATGAGCCTGTATCTTATTTATTAATCTACCATGTCAAAGGCCTTGCTTAAATCAATATAAACTACATCAACTGCACTACCCTCATTGATACACTTGGTCACCTTCATGAAAGGTTCAGCCAGATTTGTTATGCATGCCCTTTCTCTGACAAAGCCACGCTGACTATTCCTGATCAAACCTTACCTATCCAAGTGGAGACTAATTCTGTACTTCAGAATTTTCTCCAATAGGTTCCAATAGGTGATCTATATGGACTTCAGTTCAACAAGGTTCCTCATGGTTAGCAAGGTTATACCTCATAGAACATAGGGAGAACTAGCCATTTGGGTATATAACAGACACCTGTATGGGTAAATGAATAGGAAGAGTTTGGAGGGATATAGGCCGGGTACTGGCAAATGGGACTAGATTAGGTTGAGATATCTGATCGGCATGGATGAGTTGGACCAAAGGGTCTGTTTCTGTGTTGTGCATGTCTATGGCTCTATGATTGTGACTCTAACATCTCTCCTGAATGGCCTCCTGAACATTACAGTGCAGTACAGATCTTTTGGTCCCTGATGTTGTGCCGACTTATGAAATTAATCTGATGCCCATCTAACCTACACCATTCCATTATTATCCATATGTATGTCCAGTGCCCATTAAATTGCCCTTAATGTAGGCGAGGCTACTACAGTTGCAGGCAGGCCATTCCATGCCCCTAATATTTACTAATTCTTAGACTATATCGCTTGTTTCTAGAATCTTCAACCAGTGGAAAGATTTTATCTTTATATACATTGTCTTTCCTTGTTAATATCCTGAAAACCTTGATTAGATTCCCCATTAAAATTCTAAATTCTACAAAATAGGGGCCTAATTTGTCTCATATCATATCATAGCCCCTGAAGTCCAGGTATCATCCTTACAAACCTGCTTTGAACACTTTCCAGACGAAAATATTCTTCCTAAGGTGTGGTGTCCAGATCTGTTGATAGTACTCCAAGTGGGCTCTAACCTGGGTTTTGTATAACGTCAGCATAACATCTGCATCCTTATATCCAGACCTTTAGATCTGAAGGCCATCATTCCATGAGCTTTCTTGACTATTTTCTGCATCTGTTTGTGGCATTTTAAAGAGCTATATCTGAACCCTCAAATTTTGTTGAACTTTGTGCTCTCTAAAAGAAAACCCTGATTTATCCTTTTTCAATTTGAAATGGATAATCTCACACTTGCACATACCAAACTCCACCTGCTACATGCTGCCACTTTCTGCAGTATTTCTCCATTGAAATAATATTCTAGTTTTTGTTCTCCCTCCGAAATGAACTACATCACATTTTTCCACATTATACTTCATTTGCCAACTTGATGGGAAAATATCTGCTTAAATTATCTGCCTTTCCCAGTTCCCCTGAACAATTCCTTTATTGCATCCACCGTGTGATTAAAAAGAGTTACAGGATTTTGACTTTTTATTTTAACCTCAGCTAGAGTATTTTGTATAGTTGTGTGCACCACATTTTAGAAAAGATGTGCGAGAGTACAGAAATGAGTTACAGGAGTGGTTCCAAAAATGTGAAACTTCAGAGATGAGGATAGAGTGAAGATGTTGAGACTGATTTGGAGATGCCGGTGTTGGACTGGGGTGTACAAAGTTAAAAATCACACAAGATGTTGAGACTGTTCTCCTTGAAAAGCAAAAGGGTGAGACGAGATCTGTTTTTTCTACATTCACTGATGGGACATAGATGTTGCTGGCTGGCCAGCATTTTATTGCCCATCCCTGGTTGCCTTTGAGATGGTGATGGGGAACAGCCTTCTTGAATCGCTGCAATCCATTAGGTTGACTCACAATGCCCTTTGGGAGGGAATTTCAGGAAATTTGATGCAATGATAGTGAAGCAACAGTGATATATTTCCAAGTTAGAATGATGAGTAGTTCAGAGGGGAACTTGCAGTAGTGTATCAGCTGCTCTTGTTCGTTCTAGATGGAAATGATCATCGGTCAGGAAGGTGCTGTTTGGTGAATATCTGCAGTGCAGAAACGCATATAAGTTTTCAAAACCATGTGTGAGCTGGATATAGCAGAAAGGGAGAAACTGTCCCAATTATAAAATCATTGGAAAGAAGAGAGCACAGGTTTAAAGTGATTTGCAAAGATTTTTATTCAATGCGTACTTAGAGTCTGGGATGCACTGCCTGGAAATGTGGTGGAGACAAGTTCAGCTGAAGCATTCAGGAGTGTATTAGATAGTTATTTGTATAGAAACAATGAACAGGATTATGGGGAAACATCAGAAAAAAGCACTGAGTCATAATACTCATTTTCAGTTCCTATGCAGGCACAATGGGCTGAATGGCCTCCTTCTGCAATATAACAGTGTAACAATTCTGTAATTATATATATATATATAGTATATATTCTGTAATTATATATTGTCAACATAGTTAATGGCTCATTCACGCACCAGTCATCTACCTGACCCACAAACTAATCCTATTAAAGGAGATAGTGTTCAAGGCAGTTTTGAGTTGGTTTCAGGTTTTCCAAACATTTTAACCCCTCTCCCTCCATCCTCAATTTTAAAACCTACACCCAGTATCTGCTAAATACCTCTTCAAATTCGTTAATTTCACCTTGAAAACATATTTAACTTCCCACTGTCATAAAATGCTCTTGCATCTTTCTAAATATATCACAGTTTGACAGCCAGGTCCCTGGATTCCTGTCCCATGGTCCATCTGTGAGGGATAGTGGCTTCCACTCTCTGTCATTTCCCTCAGGTCCATCAGAAATTCTCATTTGTATAACCACTTGATGGAGCTAGTGGGTCTGCTGATGTTGAACTTACAGGTTACAAAACTTTCACTTGAGTTCAGAATGACATGGAATTAGTCAAAGTGTTTAATTGATCGAAGAGAAAGTGTGGACTTCAAATGCTGGAGATGAGAGTCCAGAGTGTGGCACTGGAAAAGCACAGCAGGTCAGGCAGCATCCGAGGAGCAGGAGAACTGACGTTTCGGGCATAAGCCCTTTTTCCTGTTGAAGGGCTTATGCCTGAAATGTCAACTCTCCAGATCCTTGGGTGCTGCCTGACCTACTGTGCTTTTCCAGCACCACACTCTCGACTGTTCAATTCAGCTGAAAACAATTGTCTCCCTGCTAACAGTTTCTAAAAGCATTTAGATTCTGAGATGTCTAGGTGGAACAGATAACCAACAGGGGATTTTCAACCAAAGTATACAGGAAACCCACACACAGGCCAGATCCTTAACTACAATAGCAACCATTTCAATGTCCACTAACGCAGCTATGTCAGGACACAATTCAAAAGAGCCGTGACACACTGCAACACACCAGCACTACACGAGGAAAAGGAGTAATACTTACAAAAAATCTTTGCTAACAACGGATATCCCATCAGCTTCGTCTGCCGATGCCGTTCAACAAACAATGCCAAGAAGACACTGTACCTACCAATACACTGGCCACCTTACCCTGTGTGAAGAACATATCAGAATTAACGACCAGGCTGTTATGACCACTAGGTATTATGGGAGCACACCAACCAACAGCCACATGACACCAACTATTTACCAGGACTAAGGACCCCAAACCCACAGCATTTAGGACCAATATGGCATTCAAAATCCCTTGCAATAACTGCATCAAGCACTAAATTGGACAAACAGGTAGAAATCTAGCCGTCTGAATTCACAAACACCAACTGGCTACTAAATGACATGATCCATTCTCCCTCATCTCCGTACACGCAGAACAAGAGGAACATCAATTCAATTATGACAAAACCACCATTCTAGGACAAGCCAACCGGAGATACCCCAAAGAGTTCTTGGAGGCCTAGTTTTCTACCAAAAAGGCCATCAACAAACACAGAGGTAGATCTAGTGTATAAACTGCTGCAGAGAAGACCCAGAAGTGACACTCACCACAACAGACCAGACACACACAAAAACCAAGTGGAACAGAACAACAGCACCTCACGGAATTTGTCCTGATGATGTGACCCTGCATGGTATCAAAACATCTGCACAATAACTCAGCTGTTCAGCTGTTACCTCAAATGCTTTTAAGGGCTGAAGAAATTGAAGCTCTGGTGAAACTTTGAAATATATTAGATAGAATTATATGAAATATACAGCATAGAAATATCTGGCCAATCCCCTTGTTCTTTTTGAAATAAAGTCCACCCATCTTTCTCTAAGAGGTCCGAACCACCATGGGGATCTGGTCCACAGTTTCAATCACTTGTTAAATTTATTCCCTCTGAGTGGGCATCACTGTAAAGGTTGGCAGAACTCCCAGCTCCATTAGACTAGAATTAAATTCCTACAGTGTGGAAATAGAGCCTTCAGCCCAACAAGGCCACACCGACCTTCCGAAGACTAACCCACCCAGCCCCATTCCCCTAAATTTTCCCTGACTAATGCACCTAACCTACACATCTCTGGGCAATGTAGCACAGCCAATTCACGTAACCTGCACAAATTTGGATTGTGGGACGAAATCAGAGCAACTGAAGGAAACCCACACAGACACAGGAAGAACGTGCAAACTCCTCACAGACAGTAACCCAAGGCTGGGATCGAGCCTGGATCCCTGGCGCTGTGAGGCAGCAGTGCTAACCACTGAGCCACCATGCTGCCCCATATAGCATCAGCTATTACCTTTATGTGGAACCTTGTCAAATACATTCTTCAAATCCATAAATTACTTTTATGTGGAACCTTGTCAAATCCAATTCCTCAGCAAATAAAGGCAAATATGGCAAGGAACAATTAAACAATTCTTTGGAGGAGTCTTCCTCTCAAATATCCCATCCTTAATAACATAGGAGCCAACTACATCAGTCTTGAACAGTAATTGATTTCAAGAACGCATTTGACAAGGTTCCACATAAAAGTAATAGCTCATACTATAGGGGGATACCGATAGATGATTGGTTGATTGGCAGAGTATACAGCCAGCGAGTATGGATAAGTGTTTTTTTTTCTGATGGCAACATGTGATGAGTGGGGTTTGTCAGGAGTCTGTGCTGAGGCCTTAATGTTTTTCAATTTGCATCAATGTATTAGCTGAGATGAGGAAAAGACCTGGTCACTAAACTTGGTCAGGAAGTATGTTGTGAAGTTAATGTCACAAGATGTAAACAGATACAGATGGAATAAATAATTGGGCAAAAATCTGACAGATGGAGCATTCTATCAAAAAATACAAAGTTGGTCATAGAAACATAGAAGACATGGACAGAAATCAGTCATTTAGTCCTTTCAGCCTGCTCCACCATTCACGACAATCATCGCTCACCATCATTCAGTCCCCTGTTCCTGCTTTCTCTCCAAACCCTTTGATCCCTTCAGTCTGAAGAACACCCCATTAAAAAAAGGGTGGGAGGGAAATAGCAGGTAGGTATAGGCTGATTAGCCTAACTTCTATTCGTGGAAAAGTGTTGGAATCTATTATTAAGCATGCAATAGCAGAACATTTGGAAAATCATTATCTGATCAAGCAAGATCCACATGGCTTCATTAAAGAGAAATTGTGTCTAACTAGTTAGAATCATAGAGGTGTACAAGACAGCAACAGACCCTTCGGTCCAACTTGTCCTTGCTGACAGTTCATCATAGTTTTTCGAGGATGTCTCAACCAGGGTGATTAGTGGTGAACCAGTAGATATGTGAAATATGAGGCTTATGTGGAAAAGTGCAAAGTTGTTCATTTTGGAAGGGAGAACAAAAGAACATAATGTTATTTGGAGAAAAACTGCAGAAAGCTGCAATACAAGGGATTTGCGGAATTTGCTTATGAAACACAGACAGTTATCACTCAGATGCAGCAGGTAATCAGGAACGGCTAATGGAATACTCTCCTTTATTTCAGGAGGATTGGAGTATAAAAGTTGGGAAGTCTCACTGCAACTGTAAAAGGTGCTGGAGAGACAATATCTGGTGTACTGTGGGCACTTTTGGTTTCAGTTTATTGGAGGCAGTTCAGAGGAGGTTCATTGGAATGATCCCTGATATTCTGGAGCTTTCCTTGTTACCTTCAGGGTGAAAGTGGGTACTGCAGATGCTGGAGATCTGAGTCAAGATTAGAGTGATGCTAGCAAAACACAGCAGGTCAGGCAGCATCCGAGGAGCTGGAAAATCGACATTTCGGGCAGGAGCTCTTCATCAGGAATGAGGCTGCAAACCTCTGAGGTGGAGAGGTAAATGGGAGGGGAGTGTGGCTGGAGAGAAGGTAGTTAAGAGTGCAATAGGTGAATGGAGGTGGGGATAAAGGTGATAGGACAGAGAGAAGGGTGGAGTGGATAGGTGGGAATGAAGATTGGCAGGTAGGACAGGTCATGATGTTGCTGAGCTGGAAGATTGGAACTGGGGTAAGTGGGGGTAGAGGAAATGAGGAAACTGTTGAAGTCCACATTGATGCCTTGGGGTTGAAGTGTTCCGAGGTGGAAGCTGAGGCATTCTTCCTCCAGGTGTTGGGTGGTGAGGGAGTGGCGATGGAGGAGATCCAGGACCTGTATGTCCTCAGCAGAGTGGGAGGGGGAGTTGAAATGTTCGGCCACGGGGCGGTTGGGTTGATTGGTGCGGCTGTCCCGGAGATGTTTCTTAAAGCTCTCTGCGAGGAGGCATCTAGTCTCCCCTGTGTAAAGGAGACCACATCGGGAGCAACGTATACAATAGATGACATTAGTGGAAGTGCAGGTGAAACTTTGATGGATGTGGAAGGCTCCTTTGGGGCCTTGGATGGAGGTGAGGGGGGAGGTGTGGGCGATACTGCCAGACAAACTGAACTTTTCCATAACTTTGACATTGTTGATCTCTAGTGCTTTGTCTAGAATGAAAGAGCAGGCTGTATTTCCTGCTAGTGCTGCCTTCTCAGTTGCTTACATTAACATTGCCAAATCCTTGCTCACTTTCACAGACTCACAGAGTGTAAGTGATGGAACTCTGGATGAAGCTAGGTTATGTCAGTATATTGATGTTGGCTGTGTAAAGTCGGGTCTTTTTGCTGAGAGATTCTGCAAAGCTGCTAGTCTTTGTACTGAGGCTTAATGTTCCTGCCCCATCAGTATCAGGTTGGAGGTAGGTGAGATCTATAAGTGTCATGTTGGACCTGTTTCCAGGAGTTTCTCTTCCTTTTGCAATTTTGGCTGATGTGAGATGGTGGCTGTTGGAAGCAGCCATTTATAGCACCGTGGGCCTTGATAGCTGATTACAAGTCTAAACATTTCAAATCTGCAAAGTTGTGATGGAAAGGGGCCCATTCCATTAGCAGTGGTTCACTAATCCTCAGAGGATTCACTAAACAGGAGAATCCTGCACCTGAATTGACAAATTGAGGCTCTGTTCTTGGGCCTCTGCTCTTTGTAGTTTTTATAAATGACTTGGATGAGGAGGTTCGAGGTGGGTTAGTAAATTTGCATATGATACAAAGGTTGGAGGTGTCGTCGATAGTATAGAGGGCTACGGTGTCGTCGATAGTATAGAGGGCTACTGCAGGCTGCAGCGTGACATAGACAGAATGCAGAGCTGAACTGAGAAATGACAGATGGAGTTCAACCTGGATAAATGCGAAGTGATGCATTTTGGAAGGTCGAACTCGAATGCTGAATATAGGACTAAAGACAGGATTCTTGGTAGTGTGGAGGAGTAGAGGGATCTGGGGTGCAAGTACATAGATCCCTCAAAGTTATCACCCAAGTGGATAGGGTTGCTAGGAAAGCATATGGTGTTTTGGCTTTCATTAACAGGGGGATCAAGTTTAAGAGCCGCGAGGTTTTACTGCAGCTCTACAAGTCCCTGGTGAGACCACACTTGGAATATTGTGTCCAGTTCTGGTCACCCTACTATAGGAAAGATACAGAGACTTTGGAGAGGGTGCAAAGAAGGTTTACCAGGATGCTGCCTGGACTGGAGGGCTTGCCTTATGAAGAAAGGCTGAATAAGCTCGGACTTTTCTCTCTGGAGAGAAGAAGGAAGAGAGGAGACCTGATCGAGGTGTACAAAATAATGAGAGGAATAGATAGAGTCAATATCCAGAGACTTTTCCCCAGGGCAGGATTGACTAGTATGAGAAGTCACAGTTTGCAGATATTAGGAGGAAGGTATAAAGGAGACATCAGAGGTAGGTTCTTTATGCAGGGAGTTGTGAAAGCATGGAATGCGTTGCCAGCTGACGTGGTGGAAGCAAAGTCATTGGGGACATTTAAGCGACTGCTGGACATGCACATGGATAGCAGTGAATTGAGGGGTGCGTCGGTTAAGTTACTATATTTTACATTAGGATTAAGTCTCAGCACAACATCGTGGGCCTAAGGGCCTGTTCTGTGCTGTATGTTTCTATGTTCTATAAAAGAAAACTTTACCATTCATTTTTAATTACATTAACCCTCTCCTAAAGCTGTCATTTATTCACAGCCTTTCATAATATCAGCATTAGAAGCTTTTGATCACTTTAGCCTCTTAATGTTGAGTAGATAAATACATATGTGTTGGAAAACTACAAAGAATGTATATCATAAGACAAGGGAATAAAATGTCAATCAAATAAAACCTGCCCTCCTCTCTGCAGCTCTATCAATCTTGCTGCAGAACTAAATGCATTAGGAACTGAAGCTCAGCCAAACATTCATAAGCAGGCTATCTGGTATATGCATCATCAAAAGCAGGATGAACAGATGACCAGAGCAAATAGGTTATCCTTAGTGTTCTGGTCAATACTTTTCCTTATTTCAATATCACCAAAGAATAGATGATCTGGTCATTATCATATTAATATTCCTGGATCTTGCTGTGTACAATTGTCTGCTCCTTTTCCTTCAGCAGAGATGACACTTTTAAAAAACTCTACTCCTTGGCTTGCAAAACAATTAGGATGTTCCAAGATTGTGAAAGGGTTATGGTTCTGAAAGAGCTCATTTTCATGTTATATTGAGCTCACCCTATTTGATGTCACATCAGTGACTTCAGCCTTCATAGGGAGCAAATATATTCTGTATCGCTCCCTACAGAAGTCTTAGTAATTATACCTGCCTGATTGTGTGAGTTGTGATTGTTCCTATCAAGCAATAAGTCACCATACTAACTGAGATAAGTATCTCTTTGATTTTGACTCACCAGTGGTCTATCCTTTACCATTGATCAATAGTTAAGACTTGGAGACAGCTTAGATAAAGGAGGATTGGTGGCAGCAAAATGCCTCCAACAACCCTGCAGAGGAGGCAGATGTAATAAGGTACCAGTCATGACAATCAGGGTAACCACTTTTCTTTCCTTACAATTTACCAATAATAAATACATTGGGTTTGGGAAAATTGCATGACCCTGTACAGTGCCAGGGTCAAAGATGTCACAGAGTGACTGCAGCTCTGTTTTGAAGGAGGGTGAGATGCCGTAATGAGGTCATGGTCCAACTGAGTGGAGAATGTCAGCAAAGAATGAGTTTATCTTTCCTCTTCATTTACTGTCCTGCTGTGAGATGCTAATCTATGGTTACAGCTAAATCAGAATATGGGGAGAACATTTTTCAACCCATATCTTTTCTCTTTGAACCTTGAAGTTTTATTTTTCCAGCAGAAATCAAATTCATTGCCAGCAGCAAAATGGTTTTGGATGATTAAATTCCTCATGTGTTTATGTTAAATTGTTCCCTTTATATTTCACAGGTTCATTACCAAAATGGGTTGTGAATAGAGTTTCCCAGTTTGTAGCTCCCAAGGTAAGAATTTTATTTGTTCATGGGATATGGGTCCAGCATTGCCCATCCCTAATTGTCCAGACGGTCACGTGTGGGTCTGGAGTCAAAACTAGATTAGTCTGTATAAGAATGGCATATTTGCTTCCCTAAAGGTCACTGATTGACCAGATGAGGTTTTATGTCAATTAACAGTAGTTATATGGTCACCATTTGGTCAACGTTTCATTTCAGATTTTATTGAATTAAAGGGTGAACAGCCATAATAAGCCTGTTGGACTATAATCTGGTGTTGTGTGATTTTTAACTTTCTACACCCCAGTCCAACACCGGTGTCTCCAAATCACATCTGCCATAGTGGGATTCCAACTCACATTCCCAAAACAAGAGTCTGGGATTCTAATGATTCACCCACTGATATTATCATCACAGCACCACCTCCCCATGAGAATGAGTGTTGCTCAGTCAACGGCTTGAACCAATCCAAAGTGATGCCACCTGCTGAATTTAGTTTGAGACAATGAGATATTCATTATCAGAAAATTAATGTTTATTCTTCAAATAAACTAGAAGAGGCACCCTTCAGAATACACACAAAACTGACCCCTTAATAAAAGAACTTAAACCTGAAGAAAATGTCAAAACAGCAACAACTCATATTTCTACAATATCTTTAACCAAGTAAGTCAACTCTTGGCATTTTGCAGGAATGTTATCAAACACAATTCAACACTGAACTACACACAGGTGATGAAGAGCATTGACATTCAGGTAAGTTTCACGGACCATTTAAAAGGAGGGACAGAGGTTATAGGGAGGGAATGCCAGAACCTAGGGCTCTTGGTATCTGAATGCACAACCATGACCAGTGAAGGATTAATATTAGGAAAGCACAGAAGGCCAGAATAAAATATAAATAATATTATTATGACCCACTGAAGCACAGTGTCATAAAAATATCTCGGGCTGCATATTTCTTCTCCAAAGCCATTTGTACACAAACCCAAAGACAGACAGTGACACCACTTTCTTCGACCATCCCTAACCTTGATCACTTTAGCCACACTGCAAGGAGGTCCCTCTGGCCTGCACTGGGTAACTAACAGTCGGGAAGAAGGGTCTGAAGTGGAGCCAGAGGTCTGGGAGCAGCTCCTGAAATATTAGAAGAGTGGCAGAAACCTGATTTCAGATTTACCTCCTGTGTTAACGCAATTATATAAAGATGATCGGTGTTGGACTGGGGTGGACAAAGTTAACAATCACACAATGCCAGGTTATAGTCCAACAAGTTTATTTGGAAAAAGTAGCTTTCAGAGTGCTGCTCCTTCATCAGGAGTATAGGGTACTTCCAACTAAACCTGCTGGACTATAACCTGGTGTTGTGTTCCTTTTTAACTCTGTTAATACAAGTCATTTACAAGTATATCTAGATGTAGAAGTATATTTAGATATAGAAGAATATATAGTTATCAAAGTATATATAGGTATAGATGTTATTGTCACATGTACGTTTACAAGAAAAATACAATGAAAGGTGTGAAAGTCACCCAATCATGGCACCTGTATTAATAACAGAAGTCATAAGTACATTCATAAGTAACAATAAAAGAAAATTTAAGACAAAAGTTCATCAAAGTCCATTTAATGGCTCCTGGCCTCAGAGAAAGTTGATCAAGAGATTTTACACACAGTTGGAATGAGGCCATCAATCTGTGACGAGAACTCTAGACTGGGCCAAAACCCAAACACTGAGCCATCGGAAAAACTGGGCTGAAAAGGCACCGCCAGGAAAAATGGCCACCAAGACCACCACCTCTGGAAGGAAAACACCACGCAGAGCCATCGCAACACCAGCCCAGAAGTGTTCGACAAAGATTAAGCTGGACCGCTGAGGAGATCTCTGCACTGGGAAAAACCCGCTGCATCTGGACACTACACTGCAGGGCTGGGATCACCACATTGGGGAAAAACCCACTACATCAGGGTACCACACCACAGGGCTGAGACTAACACACCAGAAAAGACCACTATTCAGGACCACTGGAAGTCACCCCTTCACTGGATCAGGACAGAGTCTCAGCTGAAGCTGTTAAGATGAAGGTAAGATGAATTTAGATATTAACTATACTAATTGGAAACATTCAAAACAGGGAATGTAAAGAAAAACTGCAAAAATGAACAGAGTGGGTGAGCTACAGGCTCCTGAGTTGACGAGCCCACACACTGCCCTGCTACTCCGCTGCTGCCATCCTGATATTATTTTTAATCAAAAAGAAGTGATTATCAATTATCATAATTTTTTAAAAAAGGTGTTAGAGAAAAACCAGGGAATTACCGACTGATGGGTCTCACATCAGTGATACGGAACCTATTGGAGAAAATTCTGAAGTACAGAATTAGTCTCCACTTGGATATGTAAGGTTTGATCAGGAATAGTCAGCATGGCTTTGTCAGAGGAAGGGCATGCATAACAAATCTGGCTGAACCTTTCATGAAGATGACCAAGTGTATCAATGAGGGTAGTGCAATTGATGTAGTTTATATTGATTTAAGCAAGGCCTTTGACATGGTAGATTAATAAATAAGATACAGGCTCATGGGATCCAGAGAAATTTAACAAGTTTGATCCAAAATCACCTTAGTGGCAAGAGAGAGACGGTGGTGGTAAAATGTTGCTTTGTGACTGGAGACCAGTATCCAGTCGCATAACACAGGGATCAGAATGTTTATGATAGATACAAATGATGTAGATGAGAATGTGTGGGAGAAGATAAGATAGGCCAAGTGTATGGCAATGATGAAGAATGATTTAGGTGACAGGAAGATTAGGGTTGGTCAGATGGGCATATCAGTGGCAGATGGAATTTAACCCTGATAAATGTCAGGTAATGCACTTTGACAGAGGAACAAAACAAGGGAGTACTTAATGAATGGCAGGATGTTAAGAAGCTCAAAGGAACAAAGGGATCTTGGGTGTTTATCAACAGATCCCTGAAGGTGGCAAGACAGGCTACTTGTGAAAATGCATATGGGAAAGGTCTGGATGGGATGCTCTTCAGAGGGTCAGTGTGAACTTGTTCGGCTGAATGGCCAGTTCCCCCAATGTGGGGATTCTAGTCTCTTCTAGGTGTAGATGATTATGAGGGGCATGGACATGCAATTGTCTCCTGAGTGTGGGGCTCAGCTGCTCATGGTTCAGGCAGCAGGTTCTGCTGAACTCACATGGCTACATTATTGTCACAGAGTCATAGAGATGTACAGCACAGAAACAGAGCCTTCGGTCCAACTCATCTATGCTGACCAGATATCCCAACCTAATCTAGTCCCATTTGCCAGCACTCGGCCCATATCCCTCCAAACCTTTCCTATTCATATA
>NC_057729.1:62322884-62354240 GCF_004010195.1 Chiloscyllium plagiosum | reverse complement strand
TTTTCTGAAGCCTTTCAAGTTTCACAACATCCTTCCGATAGGAAGGAGACCAGAATTGTACGCAATATTTCAAAAGCAGCCTAACCAACATCCTGTACATCCACAACATGACCTCCCAACTCCTATATTCAATGCTCTGACCAATAAAGGAGAGCATACCAAATGCCTTCTTCACTATCCTATCTACATATGACTCAATTTTCAAGGAACTTTGAACCTGCACTCTAAGGTCTCTTTGTTCAGCAGCACTGCCAAGGACCTTAGCATTAAGTGTATAAGTCCTGTTAAGATTTTCTTTCCCAAAATACAACACCTTGCATTTATCTAAATTAAATTCCATCTGCCACTCCTCAGCCCATTGGCTCATCTGATCAAGATCCTATTGTAATCTGAGGTAACCTTCTTCACTGTCCACTACTCTTCCAATTTTGGTGTCATCTGCAAACTTACTAACTATACCTTGAGCTGTCTTTAGCAAATAGAATAAAGGAGAACCCTAAAGCTTTTTTTAGGTATATGAGGAATAAAAGGATGATTAGGGTAGAAATAGGGCCAATCAAATACAGAAGTAGGAAGTTGAGTGTGGACCCTGTGGATATCGGAGAGGTGCTAAATGAACATTTCTCATTGGTTTGCACTCAGGAAAAGGAGAATATTGTAGAGGAGAAGAATGAGGTAGGAGATATTAGACTAGAAAGGATCGAGGTTAGTTATGAACAGGTGGTCATAACCAGCCATCTCATGTACCCTTTTTGCCCTCCTGATTTCCCTCAAAAGTGTACACCTACTGCCTTTATATGCTTCCAAGGATTCACTTGATCTCTCTTGTCTATACCTAACATATGCTTCCTTCTTTTTCTTAATCAAACCCTCAATTTCTCTAGTCATCCAGCATTCCCTATACCTACTGTCCTTTCCTTTCACCCTGACAGGAATATCCTATCTCTGGACTTTCGTTATCTTATTTCTGAAGGCTTTCCATTTTCGAGCCATCCCATTACCTGCAAACATCTTCCTCCAATCAGCTTTTGAAAGTTAGAACATAGAACGTAACAGCGCAATACAGGCTCTTCAGCCCTTGATGTTGCACCGACCTGTGAATTTAATCTGATGCCCATCAAACCTGTACTGTTCCATTATTATCCATACGTATGTCCAATGTCCATTTAAATGCACTTAATGTCGGCAAGTCTACTACTGTTGCAGGCAGGCTGAACCACACCCCTAATACTCTCTGAGTAAAGAAACTACTCTTGATACCTGTCCTAAATCTATCACCCCTCAATCTAAAGCTGTGTCCCCTTGTGTTAGCCATCACCATCCGAGGAAAAAGGCTTTCACTGTCCACCCTATCGAACCCTCTTGTTATCTTGTACATTTCGATTAAGTCACCTCTCAACCTTCTTCTCTCCAACAGAAACAGCCTCAGTTCCCTCAGCCTTTCCTCATAAGACCTTCCCTCCATACCAGACAACATCCTAGTATATCTCCTCTGAACCCTTTCCAAAGCTTCCACATCCTTCCTATAATGCAGTGACCAGAACTGCACATAATACTCCAGGTGCGACCTTACCAGTGTCTTGTTCAGCTGAAGTATGACCTCATGGCTCCAAACTCAATCCCCCTACCAATAAACGCCAACACATCATATGCCTTCTTAACAACCCTATCAACCTGGATGGCAACTTTCAGGGATTTATGCACCTGGACGCAAAGATCTCTCTGTTCATCTATACTGCCACGAATTTTACATCTTCCGAAGTGAACCACCTCACACTTTTCCGTATTAACCTCCATTTGCCACTGCTCAGCCCAGCTCTGCATCTTATCTATGTCCCTCTGTGACCCACAACATCCTTCTGCACTATCCAAAACTCTGCCGACCTTATTGTCATCTACAAATTTACTAATCCATCTTCTACACCCACATCCAGGTCATTTATAAAATTGACAAGCAGCAGTGGCCCCAAAAACAGATCCTTGCGGCACACCACTGGTAACTGAGCTCCCGGATGAAAGATAGCCATTAATCACAACCCTCTGTCTTCTTACAGCTGGCCAATTTCTCATCCAAACCGCTAAATCACCTTCAATCCTGAAACTGCGTATTTTGGGCAATAGCCTACCGTGTGGAACCTTATCAAATGCCTTCCTGAAATCCATATATACCACATCAACCGGTTTACCTTCGTCCACCTGTTTAGCATCTTGTCAAAGAACTCAATAAGCTTAGTGAGGAACAACCTACCCTTCACAAAACCGTGTTGATTATCCCTAATCAAATTATTCCTTTTCAGATAATATAAATCCTATTTCTTGCATTCTTTTCCAACACCTTACCCACAACCAAAGTAAGGCTCGCTGGCCTATAATTATCTGGCTTGTCCCGACTCTCCTTCTTAAACAAGGGAACAACATTTGCTATCCTCCAGTCTTCTGGCACTACTCCTGTCGGCAGTGATGACATAAAGATCAAAGCCAAAGGCTCAGCAATCTCCTTCCTGGTTTCCCAGAGAATCCGAGGGTAAATCTCATCCACCAACATCCTCTCATGTCCCCTCCTGGCTCTTCTTAGCCCTCTCTTTACACCTTTTCTGGCTAACTTATGACTCTTAAGCCCCATAACTGAGCCTTCACGTCTCATCCTCACGTAAGCCTTCTTCTTCTCTTGGCAAGAGCTTAACTTCTTTTGTAAACCATGGATCCCTCTGTCAACAACTACCTCCCTGCCTGATAGGGATATACTTATCAAAGACCCACAGTAGCTGTTACTTGAATAAGTTCAAGTTTGTCCATCCCTTGCAGCTTCCATTCCCATCCTATGCATCCGAAATCTTGCCTAATCGCATCATAATTGCCTTTCCCCCAGTTGCACCTCTTTCACTGTGGTATATACCTAACCCTGTCCATTGCTATTGCAAACATAACCAAATTGTGGCCAAAGTGCTCACCCACCTCCATATCTAACACTTGGCTGGGTTCATTACTCAATACCAAATCCAACATGGCATCGTCCCTTGTTAGCCTGTCTACATACTGTGTCAGAAAACCCTCCTGCACACATTGAACAAAAACCTATCCATTTAATCTACTTGAACTATAGTATTCCCAATCAACATTGGGGAAGTTAAAGTCCCCCTGAATGACTACCCTGTTACTCTCACTCCTATCGAGAATCATCTTTGCTATCCTTTTCTCTACATCCCTGGTACAATTCAGAGACTCACATCAAACTGCCAACAGGGTGATCTCTCCTTTCCTGTTTCTAGCCTTAACCCAAACTACCTCAGTGGATGAGTCCTCAAACATTATCTCAGCTGCTATAATGCTATCTTTGATTAACAATGCCACACCACCCCCTCTTTTACCATCTTCTCAGTTCTTACTGAAGTTCTTGTCTAATACTGTCAAAATTAGCCTTCTTCTGGTTTGGAACTTCAACTGTTAGATCTGGTCTAACCTTTTCCATCACTATTTTAAAACTAATAGAATTAGTATCACTGGCCACAAAGTGCTCCCCCATTAACACCTCAGTCACCTGCCCTGCCTTATTTCCCAAGAGTAGGTCAGGTTTTGCACCTTCTCTAGTGGGTATATCCACATACTGAATCAGAAGATTTTCTTGTACATAGTTAACAAATTCCTCTCCATCTAAACCATTAACACTATGGCAGTCCCAGTCCACGTTTGGAAAGTTAAAGTCCCTACCGTAACCACCCTATTATTCTTACAGATAACTGAATTCTCCTTACAAATTTGTTTCTCAATTTCCTGCTGACTATTAGGGAGTCTATAATACAATCCCAATAAGGTGATCATCCCTTTCTTATTTTTCATTTCCACCCAAATAACATTCCTGGATATATTTCCAAGAATATCCTCCCTAAGTACAACTGTAATGCTATCCCTTATCAAAATCGTCACTCCCCCTCCTCTCTTCCCTCCCTTTCTATCCTTCCTATTGCATTCATATGTTGGAACATTAAGCTGCCAGTCCGTCCATCCCTGAGCCACATTTCTGTAATTGCTATGATATTCCAATCCCATGTTCTGATCCTTGCCCTGAGTTCATCTGTCTTCCTTGTTCGGTCTCTTGCATTGAAATAAATGCAGTTTAATTTATCAGTCCTACCTTGATCTCTGCTTTGTTCCTGCTTACCCTGACTATTTGGCTCATTTCTTTTCTCAACTGTACCAGTCTCAGATTGATCACTTTCCTCACTATCTCCCTTGGTCCACCCTCCCCCCACCTTTAATAGTTTAAATCCTCTTGAGCAGTTCTTCCAAATCTCCCTGCCAGTATAATATTCCCCTTCCAATTCAAGCTATCCTTCTTGTACAGGTCATTTCTACCTCAGAAAAGATTCCAATGATCCAAAACTGTGAATCCTTCTCCATACATCAGCTCCTCAGCCATGCATTCATCTGCTCTATCCTCTTATTCCTACCGTCACTATCTCATAGCACCAGAAGTATTCCAGATATTACTCCTCTTGAGGACCCCCTTTTTAAATTCCTGTTTAACTTTATATATTCTCCCTTGAGAATCTCATCCTTTTCACTTTCTATGTCGTTGGTACTAATGTGTACAATGACCTCCTGCTGGTCCCTCTCCCCTTTGAGAACATTCGAGATATTCTTGAACCTGGCACCAGGGAGGCAGCACACCATTCTGATTTTTCGCTGCTGGCCGCAGAAACGTCTCTCTGCGCCTCGGACTAGAGAGTCCCCTAACACAATTGATCTCTTGGAACTCGACGTACCCCTCATTACATTAGAGACTGTTCATGCTACATTCCCCTGAAAGTCCATCACCCCCTATATTTTCCAAAATAGCATACTTTTTTGAAATGAGGCTAGCCACAGAAAATTCCTATACTATCTCCCTACATCTCCAACCGTTTTTGAAGTTAACCCATGTACCTAACTGTACCTGTGGCTTTACTCCCTTCCTATAACTGCCATCCATCACCCCCCCATAGCTCTTGTAAATTCCTCATTGCCTCTAACTGTCACTCCAACCAACCCATTCGATCTGACAGGTTTTGCAACCAATGACATTTGTTGCAGATATAATCCTCGGTAGCTGGTAAATATTTTGAAACTCCCACATTCGATAAGAAAAGCATATCACTCTACTAAAGATAATTTTACTCCTTCCAATCTACAGACCCAGAAAATAGCACCATCTTATTTCTTTACAAAACTCTTCTCCAGGTTAACTTAATACTTATGGCTTAGTTCTTTAAATTTTAATCAAGAGACAGATCCCAATAAAGATATATAATCAAGAAAGAATCCACTCTACTCATTATTGTAGATTTACAGTAAGGCTATACTTAAAACCATTCGCTTATCTGTTTCTATGCTGTGACCTCTCTCAGACAGGTTCCTCCAAGATCAGTTGTGAATTTTGCTGTTTAAGTTTTCCTAGACATACTCCGATGTCCAGCGATACCCTGCACATGAATTCAAATAGCAAAGGCAGTAACTGCGCAAATTCACTGCTGTGTCAATTAGCAGTGTGGGTTTCTTCTCTCTCTCCCTTACGGACCATGTACTCGCTGCCTTCGTCTGTCTTTCTCCCTTTTAAAACTGCTGTTGTTTTGATTTTTTTTCTCCAAAACAATTGCAGCAGCATATAAAACAGTAATTGCTGCTCCTGGAATTCGAGGAAATCACCTCCAACACCTAAAATACCTCAAAAAAGGAGCAGATGTTACAGCTATAAATTTTTCCCATCCTCCTTCTTGGAGATTACACAGAATCATGGTCTTTCCAGCTTTTTTGTTTTGACTGCCCTGGGATCTCCTTCTGATGCCCTTCTACAGGAGGCCAGGGTCCCATGTATCTCTATCCCTGCTCCATCAGAAGATGAGTCAGGACCTCATTGGTCAACTCGGAGCCAGGACCCATCAGTCGACCCAGCATTGAAGGAGGTGCGGGACCTCTGCAGCGTGGCTGTCTCCAGCTCAGAGACAGTGGACATTGATGCGATGGCACTAGTGGAAGCAAGAAAGGAGCACATTGCCAGGACCCTGGGATTGATGTCAGCCGACAGCGATTGGAGAAGCTTAGAGGGTGAAGGCCACAGAGAAGGAAAGATGAACGTTTGAAGCTGCTTCAGTTTAAGTAATATCAATAACAATTAATTTATTCAGTATTTTATCATTTATACGGTTTATTCAGTCATTTATTTAATAATCCAAGATAACGTCTGAACGTGGCAACATTATCCACTTTTCACTGTACCTGGATACAAGTAACAATACATTATATATATAAATAAATAGATAGATAAATAAACAGACAGATAGAAAAGATAAGATTGACCCATGGCCGGGATTAATAGAAAACAAAATCTGGCAACATCTGTGGAAAAGAAGGGGACATAATTTTAAAGCAAAAAGCAGGAGATTTAGACAGACCTATGGCAAATATTCTTCACTCAGAGGATGATGGGAATCTGGAGGTTAGGTGAAGCGAGAAACCTCAAAATAATTAAAAAGTACTTGGATTTGCACTTGAAATGTAATAACATTCAAGGCTATGGGCCAAGAGCTGGAAAGTGGCATTGGTATAGATTTAATGAAGTTTTTTATTGGTGCAGACTTAGTGGGCTAAATGACCTCTTCTATGGTGTATGATTCAACGATTCTATGATACTAAACCTCAAACAAGACACGCTCTTTGTTTTCTCTAGGCTATGAAGCGGATTTACAAAGCCTGTTTGAAATATCCTGAGTGGAAGCAGAGACACAACCCTAACTTCAAGCCCTGGGTGTATCCTGAGCAGAACACGCTGCCGAGTCTCAGTCTTTCGGAACTCTCACTGCAGCACGCCTCATCACTAGAGAACATTGACGAAAGCAGCTTGTCGGAGGAGAAGGTTCACATCAGTGATGAGGAGGATAGTTATACGAAGGACTCATAACACACAGGAACAAGAGAGTTTAAAAGAATGCAAGTGATAGAATCATTTATGTGGAATTAAAGACTCAGTATCCCTTTTACATTAAGTCGCACATCTAAACCAAGTGTCAGACTAGTCTGTCTCTGCAGCAATGAAACCATATAACACAAGACTTTAAAATTATTAACAGTTCGGTGTGTCTTTATTGACAAACACTGCAGTTAGATCCAGGATTAAGCTACTTTGAGTAGACACTAAAGGTTTGGCTGCATTTTCCATCCTGGTCCCTCAAAAGACAATAACCATCCTCTATCGTGTAACTCTGCGATGTAGGTTATTGGGTGTAGATGGATTGGCTTGCGATTTTGCTACGTCATTGTGTTTCTTATTTTCATTCATCACAAAAGAAGCAAGCTGTTCCCATTCCCACTGAGCTTTGGCTACGTTTGGATGCTGCTTCTATTGGAGAACACCAGCAAACAGTGAAGCTAATGTCAAAAGGGATACTGCCTCTTTTAAAATCCTTACAGCCTCCATTATTCAATCAGACTCCTTCAAAGGCACCAGTTGGCAGACTCATCCTCACCAAACTGCATTTTAGGATTTACAAAGATTAATGTTTCGTCTGATTCAATGACATGAACTACATGAGAAACTTTAACCCTCATTTGTATTGTTATTATTAACTGCTTCCAATTGCCAGTTTATAAAATGATAACTTAGTGGGCTTTACTTGTTCTATGTTGTATGATTCTAAGCCTCAAACAAGACACACTCTTTGTTTTCTCTAGGCTATGAAGCGGATTTACAAAGCCTGTTTGAAATATCCTGAGTGGAAGCAGAGACACAACCCTAACTTCAAGCCCGAGGTGTATCCTGAGCAGAACACGCTGCCGAGTTTCAGCCTTTCGGAACTCTCACTGCAGCATGCCTCATCACTAGAGAACATTGGGTGGCAGGGTGGCTCAGTGGTCAGCACTGCTGCTTCACAGCACCAGGGACCTGTGTTCAATTTTACCCTCAGGCAGCTGTCTGTGTGGAGTCTACACATTCTCCCTGTGTCTGTGTGGGTTTCCTCTGGGTGCTCAGTGTCTTCCCACAGTTCAAAGATGTGCAAGTTAGGTGAATTAGCCATTCTAAATTGTCCTTAGTGTTCAGGGATATATAGGTTAGATATATTAGTCACGGGAAATGTAAGATAATGGATCTGGGTGGGATACTGTTCAAAGGGGCGGCATGGACTTGTTGGGCGGAAGGGCCTGTTTCCAAACTGTAGGAATTCTAACTTAAGTTTAGGCAAGGTTTCTAAATTTCAGGTGAAACTGTTGGTATTGGTGAGATGAGAATAAACATCCTTGTGTTGTGACACAGGCCACAATATTGAGATCCTAGGCTAGTATTACATTGTCCTTATTAAAAAACTTCTTTAATCAGACCAGCAGACAGTGCTTCTCAACCAATAGGATACGGTTATATATTTCAAAGGTAGGAGTATAGCAGATAAGGCAGATGAGCTTAGAGCCTGGACTAGTACATGGAACTATAATATTGTAGCCATTACAGAAACTCAATTGGAGAAGGGCAAGATAGGCAGCTCAGTATTCCCAGGTTTAGATGTTTCAGGTGTGATAGAGGGGGATGTAAATGGGCTGGAGGAGTTGTATTCCTGATCAGGTGAGATGTCACAGCTGCACTAAGAGAGGACATCTTGGAGAGCTCATCCAGAGAGGCCTTTCAGATAAAACTTAGGAATAAGGACGATGTGGTCACTATGATACGGTTACACAATAAACCTCCCAATAGCCAGCAGCGGACAGAGAAACAGATATATAAGCAGATGATGGAAAGATGTAACATAACAGAGTTGCTGTTGTGGGTGATTTTAACCTCCCCAATATTGACTAGGATTCCCTTACTGCAAGGGGCTTAGATGGGGCAGAATTTGTAAGGTGTAGCCAGAAGGGTTTCTTGAAATAAGATATAGGTAGTCCAACTTGGGAAGAGGCCATACTAGACATTCTACTGAGGAATGAGCCAAGCCAAGTGATTGAAGTTTCAGTGTGGGAGAATTTTGAGAAGAGTGATCTTAGTTCCATAAGTTTTAAGATAGTTGTAGCAACAATGAGTCTAGTCCTTGGGTGAAAGTGTTAAACTGGGGAAATGCTAATTACAACACGCAGGAAGAAAAAGGATTTTAGGTGATCAAGATGGAGGACAGGAAAAATTGTGGCTGTAAGTACTGCTCCTTTTTGAGATACTTTAGGTGTTAGAAGTGATTTCCTCTAATTGCAGGAGCAGCAATTACTATTTTAGACAGTTGCATTATTTTGGAACTTTGGGGTAAAAAGATCAAAACAATGGCACTTTAAAAAGAAGGGACACAAATAAAGGCAGAGGTGACACGGGCAGAGAAAGAAACCTATCCTGCTGTCTGACACAGCAATGAATCTGCACAGTTACTGCCTTTGCTGTTTGAGTTTATGTAGTTCTGGACATGTCAGGTGGGGGTGAGATAGTGATGGAAGAGATCAATTTGAGACTGGTACAGTGGGAAAAGAAGCAAGTCAAACAGTCAAGGCAGGCAGGAACAAAGCAGAGAACAAGGTAGGACAGATAAATTAAAATGCATTTACTTCAATGAAAGAGGCCTAACAGGGAAGGCAGATGAACTCAGGGACATGGTTAGGAACATTGGACTGGGATAACATAGCAATTACAGAGACGTGGTTCAGGGATGGAAAGGACTGGCAGCTTAATGTTAGAGGATAGAAATGCTACAGGAAAGATAGAAAGGGGGGGGGTCAAGAGCAGAGGGGGTGTGGCATTTTGGGTAAGGGATAGCATTACAGTTGTACTTAGGGAGGATTTTCTCGGAAATGCATCCAGGGAAGTTATTTGGGTGGAACTGAGAAATAAGAAAGGGATGATCACCTTAATGGGATTGTATTATAAATCCTCTAATAGTCAGTGGGAAATTGAGAAACACATTTGTAAGGAGATTTCAGTTATCTGTAAGAATAATAGAGTTGTTATGGTTGGGGATTATAACTTTCCAAACATAGACTGAAACTGCCATGGTGTTAAGGGTTTAGATGAAGAGAAATTTGTCATGTATGCACAATAAAAATGTTCTGATTCAGTATGTGGAAGGAGCAAAACCTGACCTGCTCTTTGGAAATATGGCAGGGCAGGTGACTGAAGTGTCAGTGGGGGAGGATTTTGGGGCCAGTTACCATAATTCTGTTAGTTTTAAAATAGTGATGGAAAAGGATAGATTGTATCTAAAAGTTTGGGGTAGCATGGTGGCTCACTGTTTAGCACTGGTTCCTCACAGCACCAGGGTCCCAGGTTCGAAAATCAGGAAACAGTTTTTCAAAATGAAAAGTCAGAGAGAGCTGGAAAGTACTGCCTCAAATTTCAGTGGGCCCTGGGGTAAGTGACTCTTTCAAATCTGAGATTGATAAATTTTCCACTGGCCAGGATATTGTACTTTGGGAAACAAAGGCGAGTTAAATGAGTTGTCAGGTTGATAAGACTAATTGAACAGTAGAGCAGACCCCAGGGGCTGAATGGCCTCTCCTGTTCCCAGTGTTTGTATGGCGAGGGAAGTCCTACACTCACTGCCTGTTCCAGAGGAACTGAGTGCTGCCTATCAGGGTGAGAGTTTATGTGCAACCCTATTTGGTATCTCTTATATTACCTGTGATAAAAATCACACTCACTAGTGATGCTTCTCTATCATTCAGAATCGAGAGTGTGGTGATGGAAAGGCACAACAGGTCAGGCAGCATCCACGGAGCAGGAGAATCAAAGTTTCAGGCAAAAGCCCTTAAATTCCTGGTGAAGAGCTTATGCCCAAAATGTCAATTCTCCTACTTTGTGGATGCTGCCTGACCTGCTGTGCTGTTCCAGCACCACACTCTCGACTCTGATCTTCATCATCTGCAGTCCTCACTTTCTCCTCTACCATTCAAAGTCTAGCTTCAGACTGTGATCAATAATATTTACTGCCTGTGCCAGTGTATATAAGGTAGAGTGTGACTGGTACCTGCAGAACTGCACACCATCAAAATTAACAGCTCCATTAGGATATATGTGGGAAAATTTTTATCACACTAGATTTTGAAAAAGCTGCTTCAGTTATAAAGGGCAGGACCATATCTGGAGAACTGCTACAGTATTGGTCGCTTTATTTAAGAAAGGATGTATGTGCATTTGATGAAGTTCATGGAAACATAGGAGCAGGAGGAGGCCATTCGGCCTTTGAGCCGGCTCCATCATTCATCACGATCATGGCTGATCATCTAACTCAGTAGCATAGTCCTGCTTTCTCCCCATAACCTGTGATCCCATTTGTCCCAAGTGCTATATCTAGCTGCCTCTTGAATCCATTCAATGTTTTGGCATCAACTACTTCCTGTGGTAATGAATTCCACAGGCTCACCATTCTCTGGGTGAAGAAATATCTCCTCATTTCTGCCCTAAATGGGGTTCCCAGAATCCTCAGACTGTGACCCTTGTTTCTTGACTCTTGGTTCCCACCATCAGGAACATCCTTCCTGCATCTACCCTGTATAGTCCTGTTAGAATTTTACAAGCCTCTGTGAGGTTCCGCCTCATTTATCTGAACTCCGGCAAAAACAATCCTAACCTAGTCAATCTCTCCTCATACATCAGTCCCACCATCCCCAGAATCAGCCCTCACTGCACTCCCTCGAGAGCAAGAGCATCTTTCCTCAGAAAAGGAGACCAAACTGCACACAATATTCTAGATGTGGCCTCACCAAGGCCCTGTATAACTGCACCAACATATCCCTGGTCCTGTACTCAATCCCTCTCACAATGCAGGCCAACATCCCATTTGCCGTCTTTACTGCCTGCTGCACCTGCATACTTACCTTCAGTGACTGGTGCACAAGGATACCCAGGACCCACTGCACACTCCCCTCTCCCAATTTACAGCCAATCGAGTAGTAATCTGCCTTCCTGTTTTTGCTTCCAAAGTGAATATCCTCACATTTATCCAAATTACACTGCATCTGCCATTGATTTGCCCACTTGCCTAACCTGTTCAAAATATCAACTCTGCATCCTCATTACAGTTCACCCTCCCACCCAACTTTGTATCATCTGCAAACTTTGAGATGTTACTTTTTGTTCCCTCATCCAAATCATTAATATATACTATGAATAGCTGGGGTCCCAGCACAGATCCCTGTGGCACCCCACTAGTTACTAGTTATGTTAACTCCTATTCTTTCCTAGCACCATTTCTCTACTAACATTGATCTCTCTCAGTTCTTCCCGCTCACTAAATCTTGCATTCTCCAACATTTCTGGTGTCTGATTTGTGTTCTCTTTTGCAAAGACAGAACCAAAGTATGTATTCAGTTGCTCAGCCATGCCTTTGTCCCCGATTACACATTCCCCCAGTTCTGCCTGTGGGGGACTTGCATTTGTCTTCACCAATCACTTTCTCTTCATGTACCTATAGAAACTCTTTGTATCAGTCTTTATGTTCCTTGCAACGTTTCTTTCATATTGTATTTTCCCCTTCTTAATCAGTCCATTGGTCCTTCTATGCTGAATTCTAAACGGTTCCTTATCCTCAGAGTTCAGAGAAGGTTTACCAAACCAATATCTGGAGCAGGTAGTTTATCTTATGAGGAAAGGTTGGAAAAACCAGGCTAGTATAATCTGTAGGTTAGAGAGTAAAGGTTGGATTGATTATCCCTCATCCAGCAAATGTAACCAATGATTGTATTTACCAAGGACTCTCCTGCTCTCTCTCCCATTTGCTGGACCCTTGGCCATATAGCCTGAGACAAATAGCCTCCTCCCTCATCTTTTCATAGATTGTCAAAATCTAGTTGCCATGTCTACAGAGTAAAAGATGATTTTTTTCCTTTTATTTCATGCTTCAAGTCCATTACCAGAGCTTCAGTAAAGTTGCTGATAGAATATGCTGTACTGGATTTACATATACTGCATCTTTCACTGATTTCTTCTGTTAGATTTATGAAAAGGCAGCATGTGGCTCAGTAGTTAGCTCTGCTTCCTCATTGCACCAGGGACATGGGTTTGATTCCATCTTCGGAGTGGCTATTCATGTGGAGTTTGCACATTTTCCCCGTGTCTGTGTGGACTCGGTTTCCTCCCACACTCCAAAGGTGTGCATGTTAGGTGGATTGCCCATGGGAAATGCAGGGTTACAGGGATAGGATAGAGGGGTGGATCTAGGCAGGATGTCCTTCAGAAGATCAGTTTGGACTCAATAGACCAAATGGCCTGCTTCCACATTGTAGAGGTTCTATATAAAATGCTGAAGGCTCTTTACTGGTGCATGTGGAGAAAATTGTGAACTAGGGGGTCACCCATCTAAATCAGAGAGGAGGTGAATTATTTTCTCTTATAAAATGTGTCTTTGGAACTGTCTTCCTGAAAAGTCCTTGAATATTTTAAGGCAGAGGTGGATTGACTCTAGTGAACTAGCGGATGAAAGGCTATCAGGGATAGGCATGAATGTGGATTTTGAGAATGCAATCAGATCAGCCATGGTCTTACAGTATATAGCATAGAAACAAGGCCTTTTGGCCCACCATGTCTATGCCAACCAATAAACACCAAACTACACTAATCCCATTTACCAGCATTTGGTCCATAGTCCATTGTACCCTGGCATTTTAAGTGCTCATCCAGATGCTTCTTTAATGTTGTGAGAGTATCTGCCTCCATTATTCTTTCAGGCAGCATATTCTATATTTCTACCACCCTCTAGGTGAAAATATCTTTTCTCACATCCCCTCTAAACCTATCTTATTGAATGGTGGAGCAGGCTCAAGGGATCTACTCTGACTCCTTGTTTGAAAAATACACAATTTCTATTAAAGCAAACTTGAATTCAATTCTGGCATGTTGGTTTGGTGCCCAGATATTTCACTAAGATGACATTTGTGTCTTTTAACTTGATACTCCTCAGTATGAAGTCAGTCCATAAGATTATAAAGTATAGCTATTTGGCCATTTGGCCCATCATGTCTGCTCTACCATTCAATCATGACTGATACATTTCTCAACTCCTTTCTCCTGCCTTCTCCCCTTTGATTCCCATACTAATCAAGGAGCCATCTATCTCTACCTTAAATACTTTCAATGACTTGCCCTCCATAGTCTTCCACTGTCTTCAGTCATCAGTGTAATGTGAGAGCTCCTAGGATTCTCCAAAAAATATAAGATTACAATAAAGTTTAGGTACAGTTAGTATCTGGAAAGTAAAATGTGCAAGAGTTGACGGTGGATTACAAAAGGAATACAAATTGATAGCGTAAGCTTCATTTTTATTAGATTATGCTGCAAACCCAACAGGATCTTTCTTCAGGATAAACTAGCAGATACTGTGAGGTGTTACCTTGCAAAATCTAAATCTAAAAATCTAAATCAGATTGTCTGGACCTTTATATTTTTAAACATATTATCAATTTTTCCCTTTCAGGGTGACCATTTAAGATTCAATGTGTAAAATAGTTTTCTTTTTTATAAGCTAAATATCCTCAGCCATGGTTGTGCAATTTGAAGGAGTTTGAATTGTGTTCTATTTAATACACATCTTAAAACTATTATTAATACTAAGATTAGATTTTGACAATATTGTTCTGTTTTGTGCAAGTGACTGAAGCCTACAGCTTTTGTGCTTAAAAGTCTTTCACCTTTAAGTGCGCTGCTAACCCTTTTTTCGTCAAAATGCTAATTAAATGGAGCAGGAGCTTGTAAAGACAAGTCAAGCATTTATCAAGGAGCTGGCAATTAACATTCAAAAGGCACTACTTAACCCTTTAGAGCACGGAATGTCTTTTGGAACTTGTATGCTAATTAACTGCCAAATTTGATGTTTCTCACTTTGATTCGATCAGAAAATATTCAACAAACTTTTACGTTATGTACACATCAGGTTTTATTTTCTGATGACATTGTAAATTACATAATGAAGGAGGATTTGGATACTCTGTTGACAAACTACTGATAAACTTGATTAGTGAAGACCAGAAATCAACTTTAAAGTATGAATGCAACCAAACATGGTGTAATGCTATCATAGATTAATTTTGTGCAAAAAAAGGCACTCAACTCTGTCATCCTGTATTCTCTATGTTTGACGACAGACAAGATTTGGATAATAGAGCTAAGACCAGAAAGTGCTGGGGAGTTGTGAGTGCTGAGTTTCTCCAGCATCCACAGTATTTTATTCATTGAAAAGTTGGGTTTGATTCATGGCATTTGTGTAAAAGTGTTGACAGTACTGGACTACTGTGCTGTCAACAGCATTAATATGTTAGCCAGAGACTATTGTAGATTCTGTTCTTAGTTTTAAGACCTGACAATGAATGAATTTGTTTTGATATTGTGAAGCAAGCCAGAATCGGGAGAATATCCATGTTATCAGACAGTAGCAGTTTACCTGGTAGAAATTCCATTACTCTTCAAGTAACAAACATTTAAAATGAAAATTCTGTGACTTTCATTTGGAACTGTAAAGCTTTGCGATTTTCATACCTACATTCTCAAGTATAATTAGAGAAATGAACTGAACAGCAAGTTATTTTTATCACTTTATGACTATAAATTCTTTAATTTTGTTTAAGATCAATACTATTTTAATTGAGCAACGTGTTACATTTCTGAACAAAATTAAGTTTCTCTCAGATGGATTAAGCTTTCAGGCTAATTTATACATTTTACAAGTATTTTGATGAGGACAAACTTGCCAATCTACACTCCCTACAGATACTTGTGTCAGCTTTAATGTGGCCTAGAAACAGAAATTGTGGAATTACTCAGCAGTTCAGGAGCATCGTGAAAGTTAGTGTCAATTGCATGTTATGGTAAGGTAATTCCATGAAATACAGATGAAAGCCATTGTTTGATCAAGTACTTAGAGCACTCATAAAGAGAGACTGCTGGGATATAAGGTCAGTAGATAGAAGCAGATGTATGTAATGCTGCATTCTGTGAATATTGCAATTATCAGGAAAAGTAACAGTGTTGACTTCCATCTTCATCAACTGATTTGGGATTGAGTTAGTGGGTATTAAGTTTAATCATGACCTATGCAGGACTGGGGAAATTTGACTGGCTTTGTTTATTGAGCATCCAACAGCCTCTGCCATTCCCACAGCTGGAAAAATGTGATAGTGGCAGGAATGTGTCAGAGAATCCTACAGCCACAGATCTGCATTTCACTAGCACCACAATATCATCCACTTATTCTATCAACATAATCCCCTTCCCCTTGAACCGAACTACTTGGGGGCCACTAGAGTCTGTTTCTCTCCCCACTGGCACTGTCTAACCTGCTGTGGATTTCCAGCACTTTTTTTTTGTTTGTTTTATTAGCATTCCAAACTTTGCAATATTTAGAGTTTGTATTAACACTGTCTTTAATTGCCTTAATTAGGTTTGGCCAGTTTGGAACATCAAGCATGTGCCAGACAAAACTCCAAAAAATTAGCAATTTCAGCAAAGTGATAGTTATTGTTGGTGCAGATTCAATGAGCTGAAGGGCCTTTTCTGTGCCGTATGACTCTAGGACTCTAAAAGAAAACTGATTACTTGAAGGCAATGCCTTTGCTTCCCAGAGTCCACTGTCCAGTCCAGCTGACAATTCCCAAGGCCTTCCACAGACATGCACTCTGAAACCCTGTCCATCACTGTGGGGAGCTGCCATAAAGAATAAAATTCTGCCATTTTTATGTTTCAACGCTTGGAACAAAGAATTTCCTACTTACATACTCATGTGCACACAAACCGTTCGAACACTGTTGAGCGCCTCACAGTCAGTGTCAGGGTTTGCTATCCACCTTTTTAAAGGTCAGTCAGCCTTCAGCCTCCAATCCCCTCGCACTGACTACAATTGCAATGTTTTGTCAGTGAACCAAAGCAAATTGACATTAAAGGATTTTATTAAAATCTTTGTGTTTTGTGCTGTTTGCTGTTGTGCATTCTATCTGATAGTTTGTTTAATTTTGTTCATTTTATATTTTGTTGTCTTAGATGTGGTTTGAAAGGAGGAGTCAGTGTTGATCTCAAATACCGGGTGACAGTAATTGGTGATAAGTGATATGACACATGGATTGCCAGCTGTGGTTTCATCTTGATGTTCACAGTCAGTTGTATTTTTGACCAAATTCTTTTCCAACTGGCCATATTTATATACGGTATCTGTGCATATGATTATTGAACATTCTGGTAATTTCTAACTGTTACAATAACTCAGTGGGATAGTGCTGTACAAAGTGTCATTTTAACGGAATTCAGTTTCTATCACAAACCCCACCTCTAGAGGGAATATCATGTGTGCATTTTTTTTATGATGTGGAGGTGCTGGTTTTGGACTGGGGTGGACAAGGTCAGAAGTCACATGGCACCCAGGTTATAGTCCAACAGGTTTATTTGAAATCACAGACTTTAGCAGCACTGCCCCTTTGTCAGGCTGAAGAAGGAGTAGTGCTCCGAAAGCTTGTGATTTCAAATAAACCTATTGGACTATAACCTGGTGTTGTGTGACTTCTGACCTTGCCTTTTTGTAAAGTCTGGAGGAGATGAGAAACCATGATTTGAGTGTTTTTAAATCAAACTTTGTAATCAGGATGCAGAATATGTTGAGGTAATACAGAGGTTATAATATTAGAAAAATGAGGGGGCGAAGGAAATTGCTCTGAGCATTTGTGATATTAGGAATAATTTTGCATGTGCTACTCGCATCCCTTCTACTGTTATAACTTTAGCGAAGATGCATCTTCACATGGGTAAACAGCCTCCTTCTCCCTATATGTTGATGGGTGTGGTGGGGTGACACAATGCCCAGTTTACATCAGTTAGAATCTGCAATTGCACTTTCACCATCAATTTGTTCCAGCCTGGAATGAATATGTTTAAATTGTTCAAACTGTATATGAAATGGAAGGAATGACCAATTGAATCAGTTTTAATTATCATTGTCACATCATTTACTGAAAGTTAGTTTAGGAGCACAGTTCCCCTTTCCCCAAGCCACATCATCAGATGAGATTAGTCTGGCTTCTGTTCATGGATCATCTCGCAAAATCAGTTGAGTTTTTCACTGCATGCATTTGAATTACATTATGTTTCTAAGAAAACAGCATTTATTCTGAATGATATGAGCTGTTAAGGGATTAACTTTAGGCAACAATTATTTATTGAAATGAATGAATGTTTTGATTAACTGTTGATGTTTATGACTTACTGTAATTGAAATGAAAGATTCTGTATTCCATTTTGCTGATCCCAAGTTTCAGCTACTTTTGCACTTTCTTGTTTGTTAGTTTGTAAGACTAGAAGATTTCTTATGTTTCATGAAAATTAAATTAAAATACAACTACATTTCAGTTGACTTCCAAAACATTTCTGTTTTATTCATTTTTTCATGTTCCTTTCTCACAAAGAAGGGCTTATGCCCGAAACGTCGATTCTCCTGTTCCCTGGATGCTGCCTGACCTGCTGCGCTTTTCCAGCAACACATTTCCAGCTCTGATCTCCAGCATCTGCAGACCTCACTTTCTCCTTTCTCACAAAACAAAGCATCAATTTATCTAGAACCTGTAACATTGTGAATTATCCCAAGAAGTGTAATCAAATTGCTGAAGCCATATGGGGGATGTTAGAGTGAGAAACTTCATCAAAGAGGTCAATTATAAAGAAATAAGTGAGAGGCAGAGAGGCTTAGGCTAAGAATTCCAGAACTTATGAACTGAGGAACTGAAGTCAGCAATTAATGGCTGATTGAAAATAAAATTGATGATACAGAAGAGACCAAAGTTGGGAGAGTGCAAGTATCTCAGTGTCATGGGGCTGAGGACGTTAAGAGAGCAAAAAGGGGTCTACCCATGAAACAATGACAGCACTGGACTGCAAACGAATGGGCATTAATTGGCATCGGAAAGGGAGCACAGGCGTAATATAAATTTAAGGTCACACTGAAGAAGCATCGCTGTCATTGCAATGATCAAAATTTATTCAAAGAAACCCCACTGCACATAGGAATACCAATAATTTTATTGTGCCAAGCTCAGTGTGTATATTGTAATTTGTAGTCCAAAGTCAAGGAGATCAGTGAATCACAGAATTATTACAGCATAAAATGAGGCCGTGCATGACCTAGAGGAATCCTTAGGTTTTGGAAAACTGCCAATGTGACAAACTCTTTCAAAAAGGAAAGGAGGCAAAAGGAATAGTTTGGCCAGTGAGATTCTCTAAACATCTAAAAATCTTCATCTGTGTAAAGGATGTTATAGCACAACATTTCATGGCATCGCTGGCTGGGCCATCCATATTTGTCTTGAGGGTGGTTAAGAGTCACATTGCTGTGGGTTTGGAGTCACATGGAGTCATAGATCAGGCAAGAATGACAGATTTCTTCCCTAAAAGATACTAGGCGAGATGGGGTTTTACAACAATTGACAGTAGTTACATGGTTACCATTAGATTAGATTTTAATTCCTGGCTTGCATTGGATGGAGAAAAGTTTTCCAGTGGTCTGAGAACCTTTAATCTGTTTCTGTAGTTTGATTGTAATTTACATCCAAGGTTCCAGCTAAAATCTCAACATTTCCCCTTCTCTTTTCAGATGATGCCTTACTGTTTTACTCTTCCTTGAACTGAACTTGTATCTCCATTTAACACTGTTTAACAATAAAAACATATGGGTGTCTTTGGCCTAGTGAGAGGGGGGAATCTGTTCTGTCTTCATTCTCTGGTGAAACAAATCCACTTTTCAATTAGAATTCTGAAACTAAACAGAGTGCAGTTTGTTTGGAGAAAGTGAGGACTGCAGATGCTGGAGATCAGAGTCGAAAGTGTAGTGCTAGAAAAGCACAGTAGGTCAGGCAGCATCTGATGTAGGGCTTATGCCTGGAACATTAATTCTCCTGCACCTCGGATCCTGCCTGGCTTGCTGAGCATTGCCAGCACCACACTCTGCAGTTTGTTTGGGTCTTAGTGAACTTGAATGAAAGTGGCTTCTTGGCAAAATAGGGATTTTTTTTATCTTTGAAGGGACTAACTTGAGAATCACAGGGTGAGGTTCCCAGTGAATGGTTGTAATCAAGCCTTTCCAGACAAAGAGAAAATGACATCAACCTGGACATTCTAATCCCATTTTGTCAGTCTCTCTGAGCTGCTGACAGAAATTCAGTTGTCTCTCCACCTTCACTGCCACAATAAACCCTGAGGCTGTTATGTACTCCCCTTCGCCTATCCATTGGCTGGTTTTGGCTAGCTTCCATGTATTAGTATAAAGGCCTCTTTCTTCACCCGAAGCTATGTTACTGCACAGTCGTGCTCTCAGTACTCATCTATGTGCCTTACCCACCCACATTAATTAAGCATCACATTACTTCACTGCACTTTGTTTAAGTCAAATGTAGTAGCACAATTGAGCCTTTTTTGGCAAAAACTGAGCATATTTTATGGTTTTCATCTTTTAAATTGCCATGTGAAGATGCTTGCTGTCTTTAGAATTAAAGAATTTAGTGTTGTTTCTGTTCTTGCTTCTTCAAACACTTTGCTCCTTTTATTCAACTGAACAATAACCATTTCTCTCATGCTCAATTTCAGCAGGCACCTCAATTATTTCAACTAAAGTAGATTGAGATGATTATAAGGAAAGAAAATTATCCTCTTTTCAAAAAAATTCCACAACTTCTACAGGGGCAGTTTGAGCTTTAACCTACAAACAGAAAAACACAACTCGAAACGGTCTGACAGGTTGCAACAAGTTTCTTGTTGTAATTCTGGGCTGTCTTACATAAACTAAAGGGCATCAAAAATAACTGAAACCTCATATGACTGGATTCTGATGTCACTGCAGATTCATACTGATCATATCTTGACATTCAAACAATGGAACTTGGGAAGTTCCCAGCAAGAGCAGAATACGTGGATACTGGTAATAGTTCAGACGACCAAGGAACAAGAATAGGCCACACAGCTCTTCAGGTCTCCTCCGCTATTCGATAAGATCATGGCTGATCTGACTTTAAAATCAACTCGACATTCCGACATATCCCCGATATTCTTTCATCTGAAATGAAAACAGGAAATACTGGAAATAGACAACAGCTGAGACAATGTCTGTGGAGGCTAACAGTAAATGGGATGATTTCCACTGTCAATTGGCAGTGCCTTGCAGGAGAGAGTGGCCTCAAATGCAGCAAATCACATTCATACACATGTACTGACAATCCCTACACCCCACCCTACCTTCACTATTACCCACAAAGGGTGAGATCCACATTCGTTCTCTGCTCAGCAGCAGCTCTCACTGGACAAGCTGACATGATGGTGGGGGCAGGGAGAGGAGGGGGTCTCCTTAATGAGTCCTCAATCAATGAGAGGATCAACCAACATCATGAGACTCAGTACATTGTCCTTCTCTTGTGTCCCTTCTTTACCCTATGCCTCCTCATTACCCTTCACCCTATCCTCATCCTCAACCTTATAAAATCAAAAGAAAAAGACGTAAGATTCAGGAGCAAAATAAGGCCATTCAGGCCATTAAATCTGCTTTGTCATTCAATCAGAGAGTCATAGAAATGTACAGCATGGAAACAGACCCTTCGGTCCAACTCGTCCACGCTGACCAGTTATCCTAACCTAATCTAGTCCCATTTGCCATCACCCGGCCCATATCCCTCCAAACCCTTCCTATTCATATACCCATCCAAATGCCTTTTAAATGTTGCAATTGTATCATCCCCCACCACTTCCTCTGGCAGCTCATTCCATACACTTACCACCCTCTATGTGAAAATGTTGCCCTGTAGGTCCCTTTTATATCTTTCCCCTCTCATCCTAAACTTAAGCCTTCTAGTTCTGGACTCCCCGACCCCAGGGAAAAGACTTTCTCTATTTATCCTATCCATGCCCCTCATAATTTTGTAAACCTCTATAAGGTCACCCCTCAACGTCCGATGCTTCAGGGAAAACAGCCCTAGCCTGTTCAGCCTCTCCCTATAGCTCAAATCCTCCAACCCTGACAACATCCTTGTAAATCCTTTCTGAACCCTTTCAAGTTTCACAACATCTTTCCAATAGGAAGGAAACCAGAATTGCACGTAATATTCCAACAGTGGCCTAACCAATGTCCTGTACAGCTGCAACATGACCTCCCAACTCCTGTACTCAAAACTCTGACCAATAAAATAGGATGCTGCCTGAACTACTGTGCTCTTCCAGCACCACTAATCCAGAATCTGGTTTCCAGCATCTGCAGTCATTGTTTTTACCTTACCAATAAATTAAAGCATACCAAACATCTTCTTCACTATCCCATCTATCTGCGACTCTACTTTCAAGAAGCTATGAACCTGCAGTCTAAGGTCTCTTTGTTCAGCAACACTCCCTAGGACCTTACCATTAAGTGTATAAGTCCTGCTAAGATTTGCTTTCCCAAAATACATCACCTCGCATTTTCTGAATTAAACTCCATCTGCCACTTCTCAGCCCATTGGCCCATCTGGTCAAAATCCTGTTGTAATCTGAGGTAACCTTCTTCACTGTCCACTACACCTCCAATTTTGGTGTCATCTGCAAACTTTCTAACTGTACCTCTTATGCTCACATCCAAATCATTTATTTAAATAACAAAAAGTAGAGGACCCAGCACCGATCCTTGTGGCACTCCACTGGTCACAGGCCTCCATTCAGATTTCTTGCTGCTGGCCGCAGAAACATCTGTCTGTACCCTGACTAGTGAGTCCCCTATTCCAATCGATTGCTTGGTACCCAACGTACCCCTCATTGCATTAGAGCCAGTCTCAATACCAGAAACTTGACTGTTCATGCTATATTCCCCTCAGAGTCCATCATCCCCTAAAACAGCAAACTTGTTTGAAATGGCTGGTTTGTTTCTCAACATCATTCTCCTACCGCCCCCCTGTAACCTTTGAGCCTATTAATCAAGAAGCTATCTATCTCTGTCTTAAATGCTTTCAATGACTTGGCCTTTACAGGTTTCTGTGGCAATATGTTCCACAGATTCAGCACCCTCCTCATCTCAGTTTTAAAGGATCATTCCCTTCAGTCTGAGGATGTGCTCTCGGGTCCTAGTCTTTCCCCTTCTTCACCTTGTGCTTCCTCCTTACACTGTGCCCCCACCCCTTCCATCCCTCTCTTCACACTACATTTTCCATCCTGGGTCTATATTGTAATTTGATTAATTTTAAAAATGCAGGGTACACCAGTGCCTATTACTCATTCTTATCATAACATTCAAATTAGGGACAAGAGTCGCCCTTCATTGCCCTTGAGAAGGTTATGGCCAACTGCCTTCTTGAACCACTGCAGTCCATGTGCTGTAGGTAGACCCACAATGTGATAAGGGAGGGAATTTCAGGATTTTGACCCAGCAACACTGAAGGAACAGCAATATATTTTCAAGTCAAGATGGTGAGTGGCTTGGAGGGAAAATTTATAATCGGTGGTGCTCCCACGTATCTGCTGCCTTGTCCTTTCAGCTGAGACTATCAACCCACCTCCCACCTTCTTTCCACCCCCCACCCTTCCCCTTCCCCTTGTTCAGGTCTTCTGGCCTGGCCTCATCAAAGCCATCCCAGCTCCCACTTATGTTTGGCTCATACTCGGTGGCTTCTCATGGTTCGGATCAGGGTGTAGTTCCAGGAGTAGCCATTACTTCCAGTGCCACTGCTCAATCTGGAACACTGCCAATTATCTAGTGGCAGCACTAGGAGGCAGGATGTCCTTTCCAAATGAGGGTGGAGGTTCAACTTAAACAAATAGTGGTTAGAAGTCTACAGAATAAACCACTAGAATGGGGCCAGACTGTCCTGGTAAAAACTATCCAAGTATCAATCATCTTCCTTTGCCTGAAAAACCAACTCTGTCTCTCTCTGCACAGATGTCACCTCGCCTAATCTCCTGAGTAATTCCAATATTTCTTGTTCCTGTTTCTGTTCCTGTCGAGGGAGGCCAAGCCTAAACATCATGCCCTGATTCTTCACAAAACCCTTTCATGGCACCGTCAAAGAACAGAATTGTTTTCACAGAACGTGGGTGTCACTGAGAAGGTCAACATCTTGTTGCCTGACCTTAATTATTCTTGAATAAGGGCAGTTAAGAGTCAACCAAATTGCTGTGGGTGTGGAATCACATGTAGGCCAGACAAGGTAAGGATGGCAGATTTCCTTTCTTAAAATGCATTAGTGAACCAGATGGAGTTTTATAACAATCAATGATTACCATTACTGAGAATAGCCTTCAAGTCCAGATTTAAGAACTGAATTCAAATTATCCACCAACTGCCACTTTAGAGTCAGAGAGCATAGAGATGTCCAGCACAGAAACAGACCCTTCGTTCTAACTCATCCATGCTGACCAGATATCCTAAATTAATCTAGTCCCATTTTCCAAAATTTGGCACATATCCTTCCAAACACTTCCTATTCATATAATCATCCAGATGCCTTTTAAATGTTGTAATTGTACCAGCCTCCACCACTTCTTCTGGCAGCTCATTCCATACATGCCCCACCCTCTGCATGAAAAAGTTTTCCCTTCGGTGCTTTTTCAATCTTTCTCCTCTCACCTTAAACCTATGTCATCTAGTTTTGGAGTGCACCCACCCCAGGAAAATGACCCTGACTATTTACCCTATCCATGCCCCTCATGATTTTTTAAACCTCTATAAGGTCACCCCCTCAGCCACTGATACTCCAGGGAAAGCAACCCCAGCCTGTTCAGCCTCTCCTAATAGCTCAAACCATCAACCCTGGCAGCATCCTTGTGAATCTTTTCTGAACCTTTTCAAATTTCACAACATCCTTCCTACAGCATGGAGACCAGAATTGCACAAATATTCCAAAAGTGGCCTAACCAATGTCCTGCACAGCCGCAACACGACCTCCCAACTTCTATATTTAGCTTTAACCCATGTCCCCAAAATCATTGATCTGGGTCTTTAAATTGTAAGCCCAGCAATATTACCACTGTGCCACTTTCTCCCCTGTAGACAAATATCTGAAACTGGAGCAAGAGCAGAGCTTACAGCCTGTTGAACCTGCTCTACCATTCAAAAAGATCATGGCTAACCTAATGTTTCATTCTTCTTGTATCTGCTCACTCCCTATATGCTTCATTCCCTGAGAGATCAAAGCTCTCTTTATCTAAGATTTAAATGTATTTGTTCATGGGGCACCCATAACCCTGTTGTCAGAGAATTCCAAATATTCACTTTGAGTGGAATATCTTCTCCACATCACATTCTGAGGCAATTGGTCCTCAATTGTCTGTGTGCCAGTGTTTTAGATTGGTCCACTAAAAACAACCTCTCAGAGTCTACCCTCTCAAAAACCTTCAGAACCTTGTTGTTTCAATGAGTTTGTCTCTTATTCAACCGAGCTCCAGAAACTGCTGACACACCTTATCAGTCTCCCCTGCCTTCATAATTTAACCCCCTCCATTCCAGCAAACAATCTAATGACCCTCACTGTGTCTCCTTCAACATCCATCCCTTACAAGGTCCAGTTCAACATGAAGTATGAGAATGGAAAAGGAGTCTTTCATCTACGTGTGGAAACAACAGTAAATAGAGAAGGAGAAGACCATTGGACTTTTTGAAACTGTTTTACATTTCAAATTGATCATGGGGCAGAAGATCTCAGAGGAGATCTCCATCACCGTAATTAAAGGAAACTCATTGACCAGATAGAAATCCAGTCTGACAGTCCCATACAGCTTGTGGTTACTTCAAAGCAGAATCTGATATAATTCTCATCTGCAGTGCACAGGGAGGAAGTCCCACTCTCTGGATCTCCAAAACCCCCAGCAACATTAGACATAGTAATGGGTGGTGCCGGGATTGCGGACAGACCCACAGAAGAGGACCACCGTAAAGAATGTGTGGGTAGGAACAAGCTGGGCATGGGATGCTATTGTATAGTGGCTGTTCTTGATAAGGGTCACTGTCAAATTACAGCAACTCCCTTTGTTGTTCCTTTTTTAATCACTTCCAAAAGAAATCACAAATTCCACTCTTCCCCTCCAACCACCACCCCAACTTCTCAAAACAGCCGAACTGTGCCATGTGCAGCTATAACCAGTGACTGAATCATTTATTGAGCTATGATGGGCAAACTGCTGATTTTGATACCCACACACCCACATTCTCTGTATTGTGGAATTAAGCTCAGGTTGAATGAGAAGGTACTAGGCCAGCTGCTGCCCTATATTCTATGCCCCCCTCACCTAACCCAGAGGCAATCCAGAGGAGGTTCATTCGGCTGATTCCAGGTTCAGAGGGACTGAAGTATGAGGAGAGGTTGTGCAGGTTGGGCCTGGACTTGTTGGAATATAGAAGAATGAGAGGTGACCTTAGAAACATACAAGATTCTTAGGGGACTGGAGAGGGGAAATGCAGAGAGGTTGTTTCCCCTCATGGCAGAGTCTAGGACCAGAGGGAAAATCTCAGAATAAGAGTTCACACATTTAAGGCAGAGATGAGGAGACTTTCTTTTTCTCTCAGAGAGTGTTGAATCTACAGAATTCTTTACCATTGAGGGCTGTCAAGCCTGGGTCATAAAGTATACTTAATCAATAAGAGATTCAAAGGTTATGGGGAAAATGTGGGAACAGAGTTAAGAATTATCAGATCAGCCATAATCTTATTGAATGATGCAACAGACTTGATGGAATAAATGGCTTACTTCTGCTCCCATGTTTTACGGTGTTATTTTGACGGGGCAGATTATATCTCTAACCCAATTCCCCGATTGATCGACCCAAGATGAGCAGTTTCTCTGCTCTGTCAGGCAATGTTAAATTAATAGAGTGTTTAAATAAGTGAACAAATAAATACAATGATAATGACAGTATGATTGGCAGATATTATTTGCAGTTTCTCCATTGCTATTTTAATAAGATTTAATAACAATTCTCCTGAATATGATGTCAGGATTACTTTTGTGGAACCCATCATGTCAGTGTTTCCTAATCTCTCATTGTCAGTGAGTTCCTGTTTCCTCTGTAAAAGCTGACAGCTGACACCATTCCATTTTTGTTATTTTCAATAGCCAGAGGTTAACAGCAATATGCTGCCACAGGCAGCTAGCTGGGCTCCAAAATGTGCAGTAAAAAGTATAACGTTTTGGCATTGCAACTGAATCTAGAGATATCAAGAAGAATATGAATGGATTTAGTGAGAGGGGAAAGATTTAAACGGAACCTAAGGGGCAACCTTTTCACCCAGAGGGTGGTGCGTGGAATGAGCTGCCAGAGGAAGTGATGGAAGCTGGGACAATTATAACATTTAAAAGGTGTCTGGATGGGTATATGAATCTGAAGGGCTTAAAAGGATATGGGCAAAGTGCTGGCAAATGGGACTAGATTAGGTTGGGATATCTGATTGGCATGGAGTTAGACCAAAAGTTCTGTTTCCATGCTGTACATCTTTCTGCTCTACATCTCTCTGCTCAATATCTCTCTGCTGTACATCTCTGATTGATAAGGTTCCCCATGGTAAGCTATTGCAAAAAATACAGAGACATGGGACTGAGGGTGATTTAGTGGTTTGGATCAGAAATTGGTTAGTTGTAAGAAGACAGAGGGTGGTGATTGATGGGAATATTCATCCTGGAGTTCAGTTACTAGTGGTGTGCCGCAGGGATCTGTTTGGGCCCACTGCTATTTGCCATTTTTATAAATGACCTGGATGAGAGTGTAGAAAAATGGGTTCGTAAATTTGTGGATGATACTAGGTCAGTGGAGTTGTAGACAGTGCAGAAGAATGTTGCAGGTTACAGAGGGACATAAATAAGCTGCAGAGCTGGGCTGAGAGGTGGCAAATGGGGTTTAGTGTGGAAAAGTGTGAGGTGATTCACTTTGGAAGGAGTAACAGGAATACAGAGTACTGGGCTAATGGTAAGATTCTTGGTAGTGTGGATGAGCAGAGAGATCTCGGTGATCCCTGAAAGTTGCCATCCAGGTTAATAGGGTTGTTAAGAAGGCAAACAGTGTGTTAGCTTTTATTGGTAGAATGATTGAGTTTCGGAACCATAAGGTCATGTTGCAGCTGTACAAAACTCTGGTGTGGCCGTACTTGTGTACAGTTCTTGTCACCACATTATAGGAAGGATGTGGAAGCATTAGAAAGGGTGCACAGGAGATTTACCAGATGTCGACTGGTATGGAGGGAAGGTCTTAGGAGGATTAGCTGAGGAACTTGAGGCTGTTTTCTTTCGGGAGAAGAAGGTTGAGGAGTGACTTAATAGAGATATATAAGATCATCAGAGAATTAGTGAGAGCCTTTTTCTTTGGATGGTGATGGCTAGCATGAGGAGACAGAGCTTTCAATTGAGGGGTGATAGATATAGGACCGATGTCAGAGATATGTTCTTTACTCAAAGGAGTAGGGGCGTGGAATGGCCTGCCTGCAATGGTAGTAGACTCGCCAAGTTGAAGGGCATTTAAATAATCATTGGATAAACATTTGGATGAAAATGGAATTGTGTAGGTTAGACAGGCTTCAGATTGGATTTACAGGTTGGCACAATATCAAGGATCAAAGAGCCTGTACTGAACTGTAATGTTCTATTACTCTATGACCTACGGTGAAAGGAAGGACATCTTCTTAATTCCATTAACTACATCTTAAAGACCGACGCTTAGAAGCACCCCAAAACATTTTACATTCAAAGCACCTCTGCTGTTGCTTTACAGAATTAACTTCCATGTTGCATTATGAAAGAAGATGGAATTATTCTCCTGAGTCTGTAAACAGTGAGGGTGAGATTTCAGAGAGATGTTCAAAATCCAGAGAACAAAACTCAGGAGAAACTATTTCCAACTGCAGGACAGTCAGTAACTAGAGTTTCACAGATTAAAGGAATTCATAAAAGAACTAGACAGGAATGAAAGAGAATTTGTTTCATGCAGAGTTAGAGTCATTGAGACACAGAGATGTACAGCACGGAAACAGACCCTTCGCTCCAACTCATCCATGCCACCAGATATCCCAACCTAATCTAGTCCCACTTGCCAGCACCTGGCCCATGTTCCTCCAAACCCTTCCTATTCATATACCCACCCAGGTACCTGTTAAATGGTGCAATTGTACTAGCCTCCACCACTTCCTCTGGCAGCTCATTCCATACATGTATCACCCTCTGAGTGAAAAATCTGCCTCCTAGGTCTCTTTTATATCTTTCCCCTCTCACCCAAAAGCTCTGCCCTCTAATTCTGGACTCCCCGACCCCAGAGAAAAGACTTTCTCTATCTATCCTATCGATGCCCCTCATGATTTATAAGCCTTTATAAGGTAACCCCAACGCTCCAGGGAAAACAGCCCTGGCCTTTTCAACCTCTCCCTATAGCTCAAATCCTCCAACCCTGGCAACATCCTTGTAAATCTTTTCTGAACCCGTTCACGTTTCACAACATTATTCCAAAAGGAAGGAGACTAGAATTGCACGCAATATTCCAACAGTGGCCTAACCAATGCTCTGTACAGCCGCAACACGACCTCCCAACTCCTGTACTCAATACTCTGACCAATAAAGGGAAGCACACCAAATGCCTTCTTCACTATCCTATCTACCTGCAACTCTACTTTCAAGAAGCTATGAACTTGCACTTCAAGATCTCTTTGTTCAGCAACACTCCCAAGGACCTTACCATTAAGTGTATAAGTCCTGTTAAGATTTGCTTTCCCAAAATGCAGCACATCACATTTATCTAAATTAAACTCCATTTGCCACTTCTCAGTTCATTAGCCCATCTGATCAAGATCCCATTGTAATCTGAAGTAACCTTCTTCGCTGTCCACTACACTTCCAATTTTGGTGTCATAGAGTCATAGAGATGTACAGCATGGAAACAGACCCTTAGGTCCAACCCGTCCATACCGACCAGATATCCCAACCCAATCTAGTCCCACCTGCCAACACCCGGCCCATATCCCTCCAAACCCTACCTATTCATATACCCATCCAAATGCCTCTTAAATATTGCAATTGTACCAGACTCCACCACATCCTCTGGCAGCTCATTCCATACACGTACCACCCTCTGCATGAAAAAGTTGCCCCTGAGGTCTCTTTTATATCTTTCCCCTCTCACCCTAATCTGCAAACTTACTAACTGCACCTCTTATGCTCACATCCAAAACATTTATATAAATGATGAAAAGTAGTGGACCCAGCACCTATCCTTTTGGCACTCCACTGGTCACAGACCTCCAGTCTGAAAAACAACTCACCACTACCCTCTGTCTACTACCTTTGAGCCAGTTTTGTATCCAAATGGCAAGTTCTCCCTGTATTCCATGAGATCTAACCTTCCTCACCAGTCTCCCATGGGGAAACTTGTCGAATGCCTTACTGAAGTCCATATAGATCACATCTACTGCTTTGCTCTCATCAATCCTCTTTGTTACTTCTTCAAAAAACTCAATCAAGTTCATGAGACATGTTTTCCCACGCATAAAGCCATGTTCGACTATCCCTAATTAGTCCTTGCTTTTCCAAATACATGTACGTCCTGTCCCTCAGGATTCCCTCCAACAACTTGCCCACCACTGATGTCAGGCTCACTGGTCTATTGTTCCCTGGCTTGTCCTTCGCACCCTTCTTCAACAGTGGCACCACGTTAGCCAACCTTTCGTCTTTTGGCACCTCACCTGTGACTATCGATGATACAAATATCTCAGTAAGAGGCCCAGCAATCACTTCCCTAGCTTCCCATGAAGGTCTAGGGTACACCTACAAAAAAGAACAAAGAACAAAGAAAATTTACAGCCCAGGAACAGGCCCTTCGGCCCTCCAATCCTGAGCCGATCCAAATGTACTGTCTAAAACTGTCGGTCAATTCCTAAGCATCTGTATCCCTCTGTTCCCCACCTACTATTGCATCTGTCCAGACGCATCTTAAATGAATCTACTATGCCTTCCTCTACCACCTCTGCTGTCAAAGCGTTCCAAACGCCCAACACCCTCTTTGTGAAGTACTTTCTGCATGTATCCCCCTTAAACTTTCTACCTCTCACCTTGAAAGTGTGACCTCTCATTATTGAATCCTTCCCTCTGGGAAAAAGCTTGTCTCTATCCACCCTGTCTATACCCTTCATGATTTTGTAAACCTCAATCAGGTCCCCCCTCAATCTTCTTTTTTCATGAAAATAAACCTAACCTACTCAACCTTTCTTCATAGCTAGCACCTTCCATACCAGGCAACATCTTCATAAACCTTCTCTGCACCCTCTCCAAAGCATCCACATCCTTTTGGTAATGTGGTGACCAGAACTGTACACAGTATTCTAAATACGGCCGAACCAATGTCTTGTACAATTGTAACATGACTTGCAAGCTCTTATACTCAATACCCCATCCAATGAAGGCAAGCATACTATATGCCTTCTTGAC
>NC_057729.1:62315226-62322556 GCF_004010195.1 Chiloscyllium plagiosum | reverse complement strand
AGCGTCCACATCCTTTTGGTAATGTGGCGACCAGAACAGTACACAGTATTTTAAATGCAGCCAAACCAATGTCTTGTACAATTTTAACATGACTTGCCAGCTCTTATACTCAATACCCGATCCAATGAAGGCAAGCATACTATATGCCTTCTTGACCACTCTATTCACCTGTGCAGCAACCTTCAGGGTACAATGGACCTGCATTCCCAGATCTCTCTGCCCATCAACTTTTCCCAAGGCTCTTCCGTTCATTGTATAATTCGCTCTCGAATTAGACTTGCCTAAATGCATCACCTCACATTTGTCTGGATTGAAAACCATCTGCCACTTTTCTGCCCAAATCTCCAGTCTATCTATATTCTCCTGTATTCTCTGACAGTCCCCTATGCTTTCTGCTACTCCACCCAATCTTTGTCTCATCTGCAAACTTGCTGATCATACCAACAGTGAGCTCTTCCAGATCATTTATGTATATTACAAACAACAGTGGACCTAGTACTGATTCCTGTGGAACACCACTGGTCACCTTTCTCCATTTTGAGAAGCTCCCTTCAACTACTACTCCCTGTCTCCTGTTGCTCAACCAGTTCTTTATCCACCTAGCCAGAACACCCTGCACACCATGTGACTTCTCTTTCTCCATTGGTCTACCATGCGGAACCTTATCAAATGCCTTACTAAAGTCCATGTATATGACATCAACAGTCCTTCCTTCATCTATCAACTTGGTTGAAGGCAAGCATACTATATGCCTTCTATCTACCTGTGCAGCAATTGATAAGGCATGATCTCCCCTGCACAAAATAATCACTGATAAGCCCATTATCTAAATATAAATAGATCCTATCACTCAGTACCCTCTCCAGCAACTTCCCCTCCACCAACATCAGGCTTACTAGTCTGTAGTTACCCGGAATATCCCTGCTACCCTTTTTACAGGGGGACAACTTGAGCAACCTTCCAGTCCTCCGGCACCTCACTTGTATTTAAGGATGCCACAAAGATATCCGTCAGGGCTCCAGCTATTTCCTTTCTTGCCTCCCTCAGCAACCTGGGATAGATCCCATCCGGTCCTGGGGATTTGTCCACCTTAATAACCTCTAGCCTACCCAACACATCTTCCCTACTTATGTCAATGTGATCCAGACTAATCAAACCTCTATCTCTAATCTCAACATTCATCATGTTCCTCTCTTCAGTGAACACTGATGCAAAGTAATCATTCAGAATCTCACCCATTCTCTCAGGTTCGACACACAGCCTTCCTTCATTATTCTTTAGTGGACCAATTCTTTCTCTAGTTACCTGCTTGCTTCTTATATAAGAATAAAATGCTTTGGGATTCTCCTTAATTCTGCTGGCTAAAGCTACTTCATGACCCCTTTTAGCCCGCTTGATTCCTCGTTTAAGACTTGTCCTACTCTCCCAATATTTGTCCAGGGCCCGTTCTGTTCTTAGTTGTCTAGACCTTATGTATGCTTCCCTTTTCCTCTTGGCTCGTCGTGCAATTTCTCCTGTCACCCACGGTTCAGGAAACTTGCCCTTCCTATCCTTGGCCTTCAACGAGACTTCCCTATCCTGCATATCTTTAACCTATCTTTTAAAGCCACCCACATCTCAAATGTGGACTTCCCTTCAAATAACTGTGTCCAATCCACATTTCCGAGCTCCTGCCTAATTTTGATATAATTGGCCTTGGCCCAGTTTAGTACTCTTCCCTTAGGACCACTCTCTTCTTTATCTATGAGTATTCTAAAATTTACAGAATTGTGGTCACTGTTCCCAAAGAAATCCCCCACCGCAACTTCTACCACCTGTCCTGGCTCGTTCCCCAGTACCAGGTCCAATATGGCCCTTTCCCTCATCGGACTATTGACATACTGCTCTAGAAAACTCTCCTGGACGCTTCTTACAAATACCACCCCATCCAGACCTCTGACGCTGTCAATGTTGGGAAAATTAAAATCTCCCATCACCATTCCCCTATTGCCTCTACATCTTTCCATAATCTGTTTACCTATTTGTTCTTCTACCTCTTGCTCACTGTTGGGAGTCCTGTAATACAGCCCCAACAATGTAACTGCACCCTTCTTATTTCTCAGCTCCACCCATAATGCCTCACTACCCAAGCCCTCCGTAGTGTCCTCCTTTAGCACAGCTGTGATATCATCCTTAACCAGCAATGTAACTCCTCCTCCCCCTTTTACTTCCCTCCCTGTCCTGTCTAAAATGTCTATATCCTGGAACATTTAGATTAGATTAGATTAGATTACTTACAGTGTGGAAACAGTCCCTTTGGCCCAATAAATCCACACCGACCCGCCGAAGCGCAACCCACCCATATCCCTACCTTTACCCCTTACCAAACACTACGGGCAATTTAGCACGGCCAATTCACCTGACCTGCACATCTTTGGACTGTGGGAGGAAACCGGAGCACCCAGAGGAAACCCACGCAGACACGGGGAGAACGTGCAAACTCCACACAGTCAGTCGCCTGAGGCGGGAATTGAACCCGGGTCTCTGGCGCTGTGAGGCAGCAGTGCTAACCACTGTACCACCGTACCAAACATTATGCCCTTCCCTCAACCAAGCCTCTGTGATTGCAATAACGTCATACTCCCAGGCACCAATCCAAGCCCTAAGTTCATCTGCCTTATACACTATATTCCTTGCATTAAAGTAGATGCATTTCAGGCCATCAGTTTTTGCGCTCATCTGCTCTCTGCCTACTCTTCCCTTTATTAATGCTATCTTCATAATTCTTACAGTCTCCAGTCCCCACCTCGCTGCCTACTTGTTTTCTCTTCTGGTTCCCAGTCCCTGCCACATTAGTTTAAAACCTCCCTAACAGCAGTAGCAAAAACTCCCCCCAAAGACACTGGTTCCGGTCTGGTTCAGGTGTAGACCGTCCATTTTGTAATAGTCCCACCTTCCCCAGAACCGGTCCCAATGTCCAACAAATCTGAACCCCTCCCTCCTACACCATCTCTCAAGACATATGTTCATCCTGCCTATTTTTTTCATTTCTACGCTGGCTAGCACATGGCACTGGTAGTAATCCTGAGATCACTACCTTTGAGGTCCTCCTCTTTAACTTCTCCCCCAGCGACCTGAATTCTTCTTTCAGGACCTCATCTCATTTTCTACTTATATCGTTGGTGCCTGTATGCACCAAGACAACCCTCCCCTTTTAGAATGCTCTGCAGCCAATCATTGACATCCCTGACCCGAGCACCTGGGAGGTAACATACCATCCGGGAGTCCCGTTTTCGGCCATAGAACTGTGTATGTACTCTCCTCACAATAGAATCCCCTGTGACTATGGTCCTACGAGTCTTTTTCCCACCCTTCTGAACAGCAGTGCCCGCCACAGTGCCATGATCCTGGCAACTGCTGCCCTCCCCTGGTGAGCCATCTCCCCCAACAATATCCAAAACGGTATACCTGTTTTGGAGGGAGATGACCGCAGGGGACACCTGCACTGCCTTCCTACTCTTTTTCTGTCTTTTGGTCACCCATTCACTGTCTCCCTCAACAATTCTAACCTGCAGTGTGACCACTTCACTAAACGTGCTATCCATGACCACCTCAGCATCGCAGATGTGCCACAGTGAGTCCATCCGCAGCTCCAGGGCTGTCATGTGGTCAAACAAGAGCTACGGCTGGACACACTTCTTGCAAGTGTAAGAGTCAGGAACGTCAGACACGTCCCTGAGCTCCCACATCGAGCAAGAGGCACATGCCACGGGTCTGAGGTCCCCTGCCATTGTAAGCCTTAGCTTTATATCAACTAACTAAAACCAAACAATGCACCTAAATATATGAAAAAGAAAGATAAGAAAGAAAGAAAAGCCTTACTTTATAGAGTCTTTTTCTTCCCATTAGAGGAGGGGGGCCGGGAGGGAGATACTACACGTGTAGTATCTCGGGTTTAGCCACTGCCCAAATATAAATTAAGCCCTTACCTTCCCAGCAGCCCTAGCTTCACCTCTCCTCGCCGCTCTGTCAAAATGGAGGCCCAACTCCCCAAGGTAAGTCCCTTTTTTAAGCGGGAAAACACCTGATCAAGTCTTGGGGATTCATCCACTTTTATGCATTTCAAGACATCCTCCTCTGTAATATGGACATTTTTCAAGATGTCACCATCTACCTCTTACATTCTATATCTTCAATGTCCTTTTGCATGGTAAATACTGATGCAAAATACACATTTAGTATCTGCCCCATCTCCTGCAGCTCCACACAAAGACCCTCTTGCTGATCTTTGAAGGGCCGTATTCTCTCCCTGGTTACCCTTTTGTCCTTAATTAGATTAGATTAGATTAGATTAGATTACAGTGTGGAAACAGGCCCTTCGACCCAACAAGTCCACACTTCTCAGGATTCACTCGATCTATCCTGTCTATACCTGACATATGCTTCCTTCTTTTTCTTAATCAAGCCCTCAATTTATTTTTATAATAAAGTGGAATGTGCAGCTTGAAAAATGAAAGCAGCTTCAATAATAACTTCTGAATAATTATTGGATCAATGCTTAAAGGAGAAAAACTATGTTGACATTAGGGAAAGGACAGGATGATGAGACTAAGTGGAGAGTTATATAATCGAGACTCAGTTCAGATGGGCTGATTGGCCTCTGTCTGTGCCATTTCTCTCCACACTGTTTTACTGAATTAACCTACAGAATGACACAATGGGATATTTTCTCCTCCATTACATTGTTCAATTTACTCGCTGTCTTAGTTCATCTGTTGCTGCAAACTTCTTTCTCACCTTTGAGACTTCTGGATTTAACTATTCTAGTACAATCTCAGCTGCTCTCCCACATTGTACCCTCTGACAACTTGAGGTTATCTAAAGCTCTATTCACCATCTTTAAACTTGCACCAACTTCCATTTGACTGTCACACTGAAGCCATGCATTTATCTCCTTGATATTATCAATGCAATGCAATTTTTTAAAAATTCATTGATGGGATGTGGGTGTTGTTGACTGGGGCCACCATTTACTGCCAGTCCCTAGTTGCCCCTCAGAAAGTGGTGGTGAGCTTCTTTGTCAAACCTCTGCAGTCCATCTGCTGTGAGTTGACCCATGATGTCATCAAGGAAAGATTTCCAGGATTTTGACCTAGCGATACTAAAGAAAAAGTGATATATTCCAGTCAGGATGCTGAGTGGCTTGGAGGGGAACCATGTATCTGCTGCACTTGTCCTTCCAGATGGAAGTGCTCATGGGTTTGGAAGGTGCTGCCTAAGAATCTTTGGTGAATTTCTGCAAGCATCTTGCAGTTGGTACACACTGCTCCTACAGAACATTGGTGGTGGAGGGAGTGGATGTTGGTGGATGTGACGCCAATCGAGCGACTGCTTTGTCCTGGATGGTGTCAAGTATCTTGTGTGTTGTTGGAGCTGCACCCATCCAGGCAAGTTGGGAGTATTCCAATACACTACTGCCCTGTGCCTTGTAGATGGTGGACAGGTTTTGGGGAGCCAAGAGGTGAGTAACTTACTGCAGTATTCCTAGCTTCTGATCTGCTCTTATAACCATTGTGTTTATGTAATGAGTCCTGTTAAGTTTCTGGTCAATGAGAAGGCAAAAGATATTGGTTGTGAGGGTATCAGTGACGGTAAAATTGTTGAATGTCAAAGGGCAGTGGTTAGATTGTCTCCTACTGGAATTCATGTGGTGTAAATGTTATTTGTCAATTGTTAGCCCAAGCCAGGATATTGTCCAGATCATGTTGCATTTGAACATGGACTGCATCAGTATCTGAGGAATCGCAAATGGTGCTAACTATTGTGCAATCATCAGCGAACATTCCCACTTCTAACGTTTTGATCGAGTAAAGGTCATTGATAAAGCAACTAAAGATGTTTGGGCCTAGGACTCCTGCAGATATGTCCTGGAGTTGAGATGACTGACCTCCAGCAACCACAACCATCTTCCTATGTGCCAGATTTGACTCCAACCAGCAAAGAGCTTGCCCATTGATATCCATCGATTCCAATTTTGCTAGGGCTCCTTGATAGCACAATTGATCAAATGGGGTCTTAATGCCAGGGACTGTCACTCTCCCTTCACTTATGGAGTTCAGCTCTTTGTCCCTTTTTGAATCAAGGCTGGAATGAGGTCAGGAGCTGAGTGGCCCTGGCAAACCCAAACACTTGTCACTGAGCAAGTTATTGCTGACCAGGTGCTGCTTGATAGCACTGTTGATGACACCTTCCATCACTATACTGATGATCAAGAGTAGACTGATAAGGTGCTAATTGGTTGGGTTGGACTTGTCCTGATTTTTGTGTACAGGACATACCTGGATAAGCGATTGTTAATTTTCTCGTTGAGCTGGTAGGTTATCATGCAGATGTTTTGTCACCATGCTAGGCAACATCGTCAGTGTGACACCCGTGAAGTGTTGTGGTTCTACTCCATTTGATATTTATATAATCCGGTCTGTTAAGGTGGGAGGTGTCATTTCTGGTTTTGCTCAGCAGTGGTTTGTATATGGATCTATTTCTACTTGCTTGTTTATGGCATTGAAAACCAGGCCTCCAGGAATTCCTGTGAGTGTCTCAGGTTAGCTTGTCTAATACCTTGCCCCAGTCAAATTGATGGCCCTCCTTGTCTGTGTGTATTGAGATGAGGGACAGTTGGTTATGCTGTTTTGATGCTAATTGGTGTTCATGTATCTGGATTGCTAGTTATCTTCCGGTTTGTCTGATGTAGTGCTTATGACAGTCACTACATGGGATTTTGTATATTACACTGGTTCGCCATGTTGTGGGTATGGGGTATTCGTTCTTGTGAGTAGTTGGCATAGTGTGGCTGTGGGTTGGTCTGCTATGTGATTCCTAGTGGTTAGATTAGATTAGATTAGATTAGATTAGATTTTACACTGGTTCGCCATGTTGTGGGTATGGGGTATTCGTTCTTGTGAGTAGTTGGCATAGTGAGACTGTGGGTTGGTCTGCTATGTGATTCCTAGTGGTTAGATTAGATTAGATTAGATTAGATTAGATTAGATTAGATTAGATTAGATTAGATTAGATTAGATTAGATTAGATTAGATTAGATTAGATTAGATTAGATTAGATTAGATTAGATTAGATTAGATTAGATTAGATTAGATTAGATTAGATTAGATTAGATTAGATTAGATTAGATTAGATTAGATTAGATTAGATTAGATTAGATTAGATTAGATTAGATTAGATTAGATTAGATTAGATTAGATTAGATTAGATTAGATTAGATTAGATTAGATTAGATTAGATTAGATTAGATTAGATTAGATTAGATTAGATTAGATTAGATTAGATTAGATTA
>NC_057729.1:62236738-62314886 GCF_004010195.1 Chiloscyllium plagiosum | reverse complement strand
TTATCTTAAGAGGGTTGGAATATAAAAGCAGAGATGTACTACTAAGACTTTATAAAGCTCTGGTTAGGCCGTATTTGGAGTACTGTGTCCAGTTTTGGTCGCCACACCTCAGGAAGGACATACTGGCACTGGAACGTGTCCAGTGGAGATTCACACGGATGATCCCTGGAATGGTTGGTCTAACATATGAGGAACGGCTGAGGATCCTGGGATTGTTTTCATTGGAGTTTAGAAGATTAAGGGGAGATCTAATAGAAACTTACAAGATAGTACATGGCTTGGCGAGGGTGGACGCTAGGAAATTGTTTCCGTTAGGTGAGGAGACTAGGACCCGTGGACACAGCCTTAGAATTAGAGGGGGTAAATTCAGAACAGAAATGCGGAGACATTTCTTCAGCCAGAGAGTGGTGGGCCTGTGGAATTCATTGCCGCAGAGTGCAGTGGAGGCCGGGACGCTAAATGTCTTCAAGGCAGAGATTGATAAGTTCTTGATGTCACAAGGAATTAAGGGCTATGGGGAGAATGCGGGTAAGTGGAGTTGAAATGCCCATCGGCCATGATTGAATGGCGGAGTGGACTCGATGGGCCAAATGTCCTTACTTCCACTCCTATGTCTTATGGTCTAACCGGAGAGAGAATAGGTCCCCTCAAGGACCAAAGAGGACTGCAGGAGATGAACAAGGTCCTCAATGAATATTTCTCCTGCTTTTACCGTGGAGAAAGACATGAAGACTTGGGGAAGCTAATGGTGATATCTTGGAGACAGTCCAAATCACAGTAGAGGAAGTGTTGGATGTATTAGAATGTATGAAGGTAGATAAATCTCCTGGTCCTGACCAGATATATCCAAGAACACTGCAAGAGGCTAGAGAAGAAATTGCGGGAGCCCTGGCTGATATTTTTGCATCAAGATTAGCGTGGTGCTGGGAAAGCACAGCAGGTCAGGCAGCATCCGAGGAGCAGGAAAAATCGATGTTTTGGGCAAAAGCCCTTCATCAGGAATAAGGCTGGAAGCCTCAGGTGTGGAGAGATAAATGGGAGAGGGTAGACTGGGGAGAAGGTAGCTGAGAGTGCAGTAGGTGGGTGTAAAGGTGATAGGTAGGAGGGGAGGGTGGAGTGGAGGATTGACAGGTGGAACAGGTCAGGAGGACGGTGCTGAGCTGGGAGGTTTGAACTGGGTTAAGGTGAGTGCAGGGGAAATGAGGAAACTGGTGAAATCCACATTGATGCCCTGGGGTTAAAGCGTCCCGAGGTGGAAGGTGAGGCAGGCGTTGGGTGGCGAGGAAGTGGCGGTGGAGAAGGCCTAGGACCTGCATGTCCTCGGGGGAGTTGAAATGTTCAGCCACGGGGCGGTGGGGTTGATTGGTGCAAATCCTTAACAGAGAACATCTCCAGGACACCCGCCTGTCCCACCTGTCAAACCTCTGTCTCACCTATCTGTTCCAGTCCGGATGAAAGGCTTTTGCCCAAAACTCAAGTTTTCCTGTTCCTCAGATGCTGCCTGACCTCTGTGCTTTTCCAGCACCACTCTAATCTTGACTCTAATCTCCAGCATCTGCAGTACCCACTTCTGTTATTTGATATTTTTGCATCATTGGTAGCCATGTGTCATGCCCCAGAACACCAAAGGGTAGTGAATGTTGTGCCTTTATTCAAGAAGGGTTACAAAAACAAACCTAGGAGCTGTAGACCAGTAACCTTAACATCCGTGGTAGGTAAACTACTTGAGGAGATTGAGATATAAACTATACGGGCATTTGGAACAACAGGGTTTGATTAGGAGTAGTCAGCATAGCTTTGTGAGTGAGAGATCATGCTTCATAAATTTGTTAAGAGTTCTTTGATGAAGTGACCAGGAAGGTTGATCAGAGCAGGACAGTAGATGAAGTCTATGTGGATTTTAATAAGGCCTTTGATAAGATCCCACATGGTAGGCTGCTCTGGAAGGTTGGATGGCATAGAATCCAGCAGGAGCTGGCAAATTGGACACACAATTGGCTTGATGGTAGGAAGCAGAGGGTAGTAGTGAAAGGATGCTGGCCAGACTGGAGGCCTGTGACTAGTGGAGTGCCTGAGGGGTTGGTACTGGGCCCATTACTGTTTGTTATCTATATCAATGATTTGGATCAGAACATACAAGGCATGATCAGGAAGTTTGTAGATGACACATAAAATATGTGGTATTGTGAACAGTGAGGAAGGTTGTCAGAAACTGCAGCAGGACCTTGATCAGCTGGGTAAGTGGGCTGAGAAATGGCAAATGGAGTTTAATATAGATAAGTGTGAGGTCTTGCATTTTGGAAAAGCAAATCAAGGGGTTTCATAGTGAGTGTTCGACGTTTCGGGCACAGGCCCTTCTTCAGGAATTCCTGACCTGCTGTGCTGTTCCAGCAATGAAGTTTCAACTTTGATCTCCAGCATCTGCAGACCTCACTTTCTCCTCCTAATAGTGGCCTAACCAATGTCCTGTACAGCCACAACATGACCTCCCAACTCCTATAGACAATGCACTAACCAATAAATGCAAGTATATGAAACGTTTCTTCACTATCCTATCTATCTATGGCTTCACTTTCAAGGAACTGTGAATCTGCACTCCAAGGTCTCTTCTTTTCAGCAACACTCCCCAGGACCTTGCCATTAAATGTATAAGTCCTGTTAAGATTTGCTTTCCCAAAATGCAGCACCTCACATTTATCTAAATTAAACTCCAGCTGCCACTTCTCAGCCCATTGGCCCATCTGATCAAGATACCGTTGTAATCTGAGGTAACCTTCTTCGCTGTCCACTACACCTCCAATTTTGGTGTCATCTGCAAACTTACTAACTAAACCTCCTATGTTCACATCCAAATCATTTATATAAATGACAAAAAGTAGTGGACCTAGCACCGATCCTTGTGGCACTCCATTGATCACAGGCTTCCAGTCTGAAAAACAACCCTCCACCACCACCTCTGTATTCAGCACCGATCCTTGTGGCACTCCATTGATCACAGGCTTCCAGTCTGAAAAACAACCCTCCACCACCACCCTCTGTATTCTACCTTTGAGCTGGTTCTGTATCCAAATGGCTAGTTCTCCCTGTATTCCATAAGATCTAACCTTGCTAATCAGTATCCCATGGGGAACCTTGTTAAATGGGAAGGAAGTGAGGTCTGCAGATGCTGGAGATCAAAGTTGAAACTTTATTGCTGGAACAGCACAGCAGGTCAGGCAGCATCCAGGGAACAGGAGATTCGACGTTTCGGGCACAGGCCCTTCTTCAGGATTCCTTGTTAAATGCCTTACTGAAGTCCATGTAGATCACGTCTACTGTTCTGTCTCATCAATCCTCTTTGTTACTTATTCAAAAAACTCAATCAAGTTCGTGAGACATGACTTCCCATGCACAAAGCCATATATTATTGTTGAATGTTGTCAGGGACCATAGCTTTAGTATCTGTAATACCCAGTGCCTCTAACCATTTCCTGATATTACGTGAAGTGAATCGAATTAGGTGAAGATTGGCATCTGTGATGCTGGGGCTTCTGGAAGAGGCTGAGATGGACCATCCACTCGGCACATCTGGCTGAAGATTGTTGTGAATGACGCAGCCTTATCTTTTACATGAATTGCTGGGCTCTTCCATTATTGAGGATAGAGATATTTGTGAAGATTCCTCCTACAGGGAGTTGTTTAATTGTCCACCACTATTCATGACTGAATGTATCAGGACTGCAGAGCTTAGATCTGATCCACTGGTTAGGGATGACTTTGCTCTGTCTATCAGTTGCTGCTTATGTTATTTGACATGCAAGTAGTCCTGTTTGGTAGCTTCACCAAGTTGAAACTTTTTTTTATTTTGGTATGCCTGACACTGCTCCTGGCATGCCCACCTGCACTCTCCATTGAACCAGAGTTGATCCTTGGATGCCAGGCCATGAGGTTACAGATTGTGCTGGAGTACAGTTCTGTTGCTGTTGATGGCCCACAGTTCCTCATGGATGCCCAATCTTGAGTTGCTAGATCTGTTTGAAGTCTATCCCATTTAATATGGTGATCGTGCGACAAAATATGATGGAGGGTATTCTCAGTTTGAAGGTGGGTCTTTGTCTTCAGAAGGATTGTCTGGTGGTCATTCTTACCAACACTGTCATGGACAGATACATCTACAGCCAGCAGATTGGCAAGGATAAGGTCAAGTATACTTTTTCATTTTGTTGATTCCCTCACCACCTGCTGCAGACCCAGTCTAGCAGAGATTTATAAAAACATGAGGGGCATAGATAAAGTGAATAGCAAAAGTATTTTCCCTCAACACAAGGGGGTATATTTTGAAAATGAGAGGAGAAAGATTTAAAAAGGAACCTGAGGGGCAACCTTTTCAAGCCGAGGGTGGATTGTATGTGGAATGAACTGCCAGAAGAAGTGGTAGATGCAAGTTCAATTACATCATTTAAAAGATATTTGGACAAGTACATGAATAGGAAAGGTTTACAGTGATGTGGGCCAATTGCAGGCAAGTGGGATGAGTTTGGTTTGGGAAACTTGATTGGCACGGACGAGTGGACTGAAGGGTTTGTTTCTGTGCTGTCTGACAATGACTCTATGACCCAACTTATTTGATCAGTAATGCTGCTGCTGAGCCACTCTTGGTGGTCGACATTAAAATCCTCCACCCAGAGTACTTTTTGTGGCCTTGCCATCTTCAGTATGACTTCCAAGTGTGTTCAACACAGAGGAGTACGGATTCATCAGTCTAGGTACATGGTAACTAGCAGGAGATTTCCTTGTCCAAGTTCAAACTGAAGCCTTGAAACTTCATGGAGTTTGGAGTCAATGTTGAGGGCTCCCGAAACAACTCCCTCCGAAATATATCCCACTGTGCTGCTGCCTCTGCTGGGCCTGTTCTGCCAATGGGAAAGGACATATCCAGGGATGGTGATAGTGGTGTATGGGACATTGTTTGTAAGGTATAATTCCATGAGTATGACTAGTCAGGCTGTTGCTTGACAATTCTGTAAGATTGTTCTCGCAAGTTTGGCACTAGGCCCCAGATGTTAGTAAGGAGAACCTCACAGGAGAGGCAGTGCTGTTTCCACCGTTGTCTTTTCTGGTGCCGAGGTCAATGCCAGATGATTTATGCAGTTTTATATCCTTGTTGCAGCTTCATAGAATCTGATTCAAATGGGTGGTTTGCAAGGCCACTTCAGAGGATGGTTGACAGTCAATCACATTACTGTGGGTTTGGAATCACATGTAGGCCAGGACAGGTTTGCAGATTTCCTTCCTTGAAGGATATTAGTAAACCAAATAGATTTTTGAGACAATTGACAATAGTTTTGTAGTCATCAGTCAATTTGTAATTCCAAATTTTTTATTGAATTCAAATTCCACCATCTGCCATGGTGGAATTTGAACCCAGGTCCCGAGAACCTTAACTGAGTTTCTGGATTAGTAGTCGAGTGATAATACCACAAGACTATCACTTCCCCTTGCTTATGGCTTGGGGAGTAATCCAGAGATTGTAACCTCTTTTTTTTAATTTAGTTTCTAGTTGTGCAAAATCCTTAAGCAGAACCTCTTTCCTAATCCTACTTGTGTCGCTCATACCCGTATGGACTACAACAACTGGATCTTCCTACTTCCACTTCAAAATCGGCTCTTTTAGACAATAAAAGTGATAGAGTTTTGAAACTCTTTTCCACAAATGGTACCTAATGCTAGATTAGTTGTTAACATTCAATCTGAGCTAGAGTTCTTTTTGTATTTGGGATAAGACATAGAACATTATGACACAGTACAAGCTCTTCAGCCCTCGATGTTGCACCGACCTGTGTAACCAATCTGAAGCCCATCTAATGTACACTATTCCATTTTCACTTATATGTCTATCCAATGACCATTTAAATGCCCTTAAAGTTGGCAAGTCTACGACAGTTGCAGGCAGGACATTCCATGCCTCTACTACTCTCTGAGTAAAGAAACTACCTCTGACATCTGTCCTATATCGATCACCCCTCAATTTAAAGCTACATTACCTCATGCTAGCCATTACCAACCATGGAAAAAGGCTCTCACTGTCCACTCTATCTAATCCTTTGATCATCTTATATGTTTCAATTAAGTCACCTCTCAACCTTCTTCTCTCCAATGAAAACAGCTTCAAGTCCTTCAGCCTTTCCTCATAAGATCCTCCCTCCATACTAAGCAAATCTCCTCGAACCCTTTCCAAAGTTTTTACATCCTTCCTATAACGTGGTGACCAGAACCGTACGCAATACTCCAAGTGCTGCCACACCAGAGTTTTGTACAGCTGTAACATGACCTCATGGTTCTGAAACTCAATCCCTCTACCAATAAAATCTAACACACTGTATGCCTTCTTAACAATCCTATCAACCTGGGTGGCAACTTTCAAGGACATGGATCGAGATCTCTATGTTCATCTACACTACCAAGAATCTTACCATTAGCCCATTACTTTTTATTCCTGTTGCTCCTTCCAAAATGAATCACCTCACACTTTTCTGCATTAAACTCCATTTGCCACGTCTCAGCCCAGCTCTGCAGCTTATCTATGTCCCTCTGTACCCTGCAACATCTTTCAGCACTACCCACAACTACACCGACCTTAGTGTCATCTGCAAATGTACTAACCCACCCTTCTGTCCTCATCCAGGTCATTTATAAAAATGACAAATAGCAGTGCACCAAAAACAGATCCTTGCGGTATACCACTAGCAACTGAATTCCAGGATGAATATTTCCCATCAACCATCACCTTTCAGCTAGTCAATTTCTGATCCAAACTGCTAAATCACCCTCAATCCCATGCCTCCGTATTTTGTGCAACAGCCTACCGTGGGGAACCTTATCAAACGCCTTACTGAAATCCATATGCACCACATCAACCGCTTTACCCTCATCCACCTGTTTGGTCACCTTCTCAAAAAACTCAATAAAGTTTGTGAGGCATGACCTACCTTTCACAAAACCGTATTGACTATCCCTAATCAACCTATTCCTTTCTAGATGATTGTAAATCCTACTTCTTATAACCCTTTCCAACACTTTTCCCACAACTGAAGTAAGGCTCACGGGTCTATAACTTCCAGCGTTGTCCCTACTCCCCTTCTTGAACAAGGGGACAACATTTGCTATCCTCCAGTCTTCTGGCACTACTCCTGCAGGCAATGATGACATAAAGATCAAAACTAAAGGCTCTGCAATCTCCTCCCTTGCTTCCCAGAGAATCCTAAGGTAAATCTCATCTGGCCCAGGGGTCTTATCTATTTTCAAACTTTTCAGAATTGCTAACACTTCATCTTTGTGCACCTCATCCCATCTAATCTAGTAGCCTTTATCTCAGTATTGTCCTCAACAACTTTGTCTGTTTCCAGTGTGAATATTGACAAAAAATATTCATTTAGCGCTTCCCCATCTTCTCTGACTCCATGCACAACTTCCCACTACTACCCTTGAATGGCCCTAAGCTTACTGTCATCATTCTTTTATTCCTGACATACCTATAGAAAGCCGTAGGGTTTTTCTTGATCCTATCTGCCAACGACTTCTCATGTCCCCTCCTGGCTCTTCTTAGCTCTCTGTTTTGGTCTTTCCTGGATCCAGGCAAAATGTAGGTATGTGGAGTTAGGACATGGATCAGCCATGGTCTCATTTAATGGCAGAACAGGGCCAAAGGACTGAATGGCCTACTTGTGTTTGTGTTTCTGCATACTCAATTCCAGTGAATTATCACACCTGCCTTTACTCTTCAATTTCCTACTTCTCATTGCCAGAACAACAAAAACCTGTCGTGCCTTTGAATTTGATGCCAGTGGGTGGGAACTGTACCAGAAAATAAAATTCAATCAATCCTTCATCAGAACTGAGAAACCTTGGCAATGTAATTAGTTTTGAACAAATGGGCAAGGAGAAGAAAGAAGGGCAATAAAATGGTAGAAAACCGTTCTAATTCAAAGACAATTGAGTTAAATAAAATCAAGAACTGTGGATGCTGTAGATCTGAAACATGCACAGAGAATGCTGGAGAAACTCTGTGCTGAGATAGAAACAGGGTCAAAAATCATACAACACCAGGTTACAGTGCAACAGATTTTTTAAAACCACAAGCTTTTGGAGTTTGTTAATGTTTTGAGACCTTTCTTCAAAAATAGAAACAGCGAGGAAAAGCTTGTATTTATACTGATAATGAGACTTTGAGCAAAGATGGGTGGAGGGAAAAGGAGTGACTGAATAAGTGGAGACAGAGGCCAGTGAGAGAGAGACAGAAAAATGGGTAGCAGACAAAGCGACTGTTGATAGTAAACCAGGGGAGGCGATCGGTGATAATGGGAATGATGAGTAATTAAAAATGGGTTTACTGTACTGAAAGCAACCTGTTTCACAACAGGACCTGGGGCTGTGAGGGCAGGTAACAGACAAGGAAAGGGGTGTATTATTTGGATTAAAAAGTGAAAGGCCAAAGAAAGTGGGAATGGAACAAATAAAGATACAAAGCATGGGTCTAGAATAAGTTCTAACAAAGTGTCATACTTGACTTACTGTGTTAACTTTATTTGACTCTCCATAGATTCTTCTAAACCTGAGTTTCTCCAGCACTTTCTGTTTCTTATTCAGATTTCCAGTATCTGCACACTTTTACTTGATGTGTCCAGCAGAATTATGGACAGCTGCCACCTGAAAACAAATCAAAAACAAAAAGGAAGCAAAAAATATCTAATTGTGGGCAGGGGATTTAACATGATATTATTGAACTCACTGTTGTGTGTAAGGCTGGAAATGCTTAATAGAAAACTGAGGAGCTGCCCTTTGTCTCACTGGAGACTCAGCCTATGTGAACATTGAACTATTTCATTTCATATGCTGGAGCTTCTGTTTCACTGGGGCTCATTATTTCTATTCAGCCACAAATGCTCCCAGCATCCAACCACTATTGCTAAATAATTTGGACGTAATGTCACTATGCAATATTAGCTATGTACTGTTTGCCATAAACCAGCAATGATTATGCCAGTGATCTTAATTTCAGCTATTGTTAGGATCTAAATTTAGTTGTTGATGTTATTTTGATATTTGTTATGATCATGTGTGTAATTTGCTAGTTTACTGTCAATTACAATGATATCTTTGTCTGACTGTAGTTAACTCTTAGCTGTCCACTGAACCTGCATAACCAGTCTTTCGACTGTCTAACAGTCAATCAGGGAGTGAAAATAAAAGCTGGCTTTCAATATCTACAGTTCATGAGTGAATACAAAAAAAAAAGGAAATATCACAGTGTATGGTACGGAACCAGGAAATAAACTATTTTACAGAAATTGCTTTCTGAGTCTTGTTGAAAATCATCAGAAATGTTGCAAATGTGTTAGTCTGCAGCGCTGTTGCTGCTGAGGTGTCGGATGGCCCACTGTCCTCAGTTGGACATTAGCCCCATGATTGCCTGTTAATTGGTGCTGAAAACAAAATGTACCCCAAATAAAATAAAAGAAAGAACTGTGGATGCTGGAAATCAGAAACAGAATCAGAATATGCTGGAAAAAAAAACAGGTCTGGCAGTACCTGTGAAAAGAAAACAGAGTTAATGTTTCAGGTCCGGTGACCCCTCCTCAGAATATGCCCCAAGTTCCCTTTGCAAGAAGTCAGGTCACCTCCTGCTTTCAAAGTAATGGCAGGACTTCAACCTCTCCTGGAAGATTCTGCTCCAAGACTTTGTTCATTTTGTGATTAGCATGATGATCGGAACCACGCAACTCAGGTAATCAGTGGAGGGTTTACCATTGGAGTTGAGGGGTGAGGGTTGGAGGGGGGCTGCCTTGCGATGATTCCTCCAGGAATATGACCAGAGATTATAATTCTAAATGGTTATCATCAAATCTTTGGGTATCACTCCTTCATCTGTTCAGGCTGCACAGAGCTGGAGTATCATCACTCAGAGTGATTGGCATCAGACACTGCCCGACTATCAGGAACCTGCATTCACTGCTTGAACTCTGTTTTATTGGTGCCTCTTCTTCTACTCAAATCATAAAAGACTTGCATTTATATTGTACCTTTCATATCTCCAGGATAGCTTAAGCCAATGAAATAAGATCAAAGTGTAGTTGTTGTCCTAATATAAAAAATAACAGTAGCCAATTGGCACAAAGCAAAATCCCACATAACTACATTCAGATAAATACCAGATTGTCTGTTTTAGTGGAACTTGTTGAGATGGCCAAGACCTCAGGCAGAACCTCCTTTGCTGAAGCATCTTTGACATCATCTGAAAGAGCATGAGGGACCCCAATTTAACAGGGTTCTATAGAAGAGTCATACTAAGTTGGAAACATTAATTCTGTTTCCCTCTAAGGGAACGTGTGTGCAGCTAGCTAGGACAGCATTTATTGCCCATCCATAATTGCCCAGAGGTCAGTTAAGAGTCAATGACATTACAGTGGGTTTGGAGTTAAATGGAGGCCAGACGAGGTAAAGATAGCAGTTTCCTTCCCTAAAGAATGTTAGTGAGGCAGATGGGTTTCTATGGGCAGCACGGTAGCACAGTGGTTAGCACTGCTGCCTCACAGCACCAGAGACCCGGGTTCAATTCCCGCCTCAGGCGACTGACTGTGTTGAGTTTGCACATTCTCCCCGTGTCAGCCTGGGATTCCTCCGGGTGCTCCGGTTTCCTCCCACAGTCCAAAAATGTGCAGGTCAGGTGAATTGGCCATGCTAAATTGCCCATAGTGTTAGGTGCAGGGGTAAATGTAGGGGAATGGGTCTGGGTGGCCTGCCTTGCTGTGTCCCTCCCCCTCCTGATGCTGCCTGCCTTGCTGTGTTCCCCCAGCCTTCTGCTTGTCTTCCTTTGATTCCAGCATCTGCAGGTTTTTGTGTCTAATCTGGATGGGTTTTTGCAGCTGACATTTCAACATTTCCTGAAACTTTTCCAGCATCGACAGGATTTTGCTTTTATTTCACTTTTACTGGCGCAAAGATCTGAATCCCTGGCAATTTGTTTGCTTGAAATAGAGCTCTCTGAAACCTGCAATTTAGTGTGGGACTGGAACAGGGAAGAAAGTCGGCAGAGCTGGTCTCTCAGCGTCTAATCCTCGCTCTGTAAATGCTACAGCTCTTCGCTCCTCCTCCTCTGGACCTGACCTCACAGAAACTCTCCTCCCCGGAGCCTCAAACTACAACTACAGAAGTGAGGACGCCAGCTGGATAGGATTCCGGAACACAGACACAGGCACAGAGAAGGAGAATAAACCCAACTCCCGGAGTTAACATCAAGAGCAGGAAAAGGTACCACAATTTCTCACTCACGCCGAGTTTCTGGCTGTAGTTAATGATTGTTACCGGGTTTGAGAAAAGGTTGCGAGCAGGAATCGGAGGCAGGAGATCCGAGTTCTAATCTTTAAAAATTAAGCATCGAATTCAACTTCATCCCTTTCGAGAATTCGCTGTTGATTCAGTGTTTCCGCCCTGCTCCCGTTGCTGGTCTGACCACAGGACGGTATTCTCGAGATATCAGCCCTAACCCAGCTCCTTGTTACTATCTTGCAACTTTGTCCCAGTCTTTACCCAGAAACTGACAACTTCATTAATGGGGCCATAGCTATTACCCATCTCCAGAATGTTCCCGAATTTCAGGCGGAATGTGTTGCGTGTATTTTGATTTTAGGAGTTGTGTGTTTGAGCTTCTGGGGCAGATGCGGTTATGGTTGTGTCCGTTGTTCGCATCGTCTCAAACACAGCCTCCAATTCCAGTCAGTTCTGAGTTGATGTGTTTCCAGGTTAATCCCAGTTGCTGCTCTCTAACAGTCACTCAACTACAACAGGAACACGAGAGAGTGATTTCTGCATTTAGCTCACTCTCCCCCATTCAGTCTTCTGCTGCAGAATTATTTGTTTGACAGCTTCCCCTGACATTTTGTTGAGATCTGGCCCTGACATTCTGTCCTACCATTGGTCAGAGAGTCTCTCTGACAGTTCAGTGCCTGGTATCACTAGACCAGGACATGATGGGAATGTAATTCCTCTATGGTCCCCTGGGTAAAGCTATTGCTTCGAATAGTCTAAGGCATAAAGACCACTCTCTGTGACTTGACTTCATTTCTTCCTATCACTGTAACAGCCAGCAGGTTTTGAGATTTTTGTTTATTTATTAGTGGGATGTGGGCATCGCTGTCTGGGTAGCATTTATTGCTAATCCATAGTGACCCTTCAGAAGATGATAGTAAACTGCCTTCTTGAACTAATACAGTTCATATGCTGTAGCTAGACCCACAATGCCCTTAGGGAGGGAATTCCAGGGATTCTGACCCAGTGATAGTGAAGGAACAATGATATATTTCCAAACCAGGATGGTGAGTGGCTGGAAGAGGAACTTGCAGGTGGTGGTGTTCCCATGTATCTGCTGCCCTCGTCATTCTAGATGGAAGTGGTCATGGGTTTGGAAGGTGCTGCCTAATGATCTTAGGTGAATTTCTGCAGGGCATCTTGTAGATCACTGTAGCACTGATGGTGGAGGGAATGGATGCTTGTGGATGTGGTGCCAATAAATTAGGCTACTTTGTCCTGGATAGTGTCAAGCTTCTTGAGTGCTTTTGAAGTTGCAAACATCCAGGCAAGTTGAGGGAATTCCATCACACTCCAGACTTGTGCCTTGTAGATAATAGACAAGTTTTGGGGAGTCAGGAGGTGAGATAATTACTGCAGTATTCCTAGCCTCTGACTTGTTATTGTAGTCACTGTGTTTATGTGATGAGTCCAGTTGAGTTTCTCCTGAAGATGGTGATGATTTACTCCTGAAGATGCTATATAAATGCAAATTGTTGTTGAGGTACATCGCATACAGATTCAGCAGCTTCTGGAAAGAAGACGACAAAAAAAAAGGATAAGATTTGAGTTTTTATTTTAAATATTGCTGTAATGAATCCAACAATTTTTTTACAAGGTAGTTTGTACTGAGTTTGTGAAGCAGCCACAAGTCTCCAGCAAGCCTTTGTTGTTCCTCTTTTGTCTTGTGTGTCAATATTTACTGAGTTTTAAGAAATACGGGATATACATTGCAACAGAAAACTTAAATGCAAAATGAAAGCTGCATTTGATGCCATATGTGAAACAGGCATTAACTAAAACTGTGGAAAAACACAAAATAAAAAAAAATTATTTTTCAATAGCAGCAAAAATCCTTATAATGTAAATTCTCACAGTGAAAAAAAATGAACCCAGCCTTTAAACATGGAACAAAACAGGAACCATTCCCATGCATTTGTGCAGCTTGGCATTGGGGTTTTAAAAAAAACAGTTTGTGGATTTAAGAAAACAAATAAATAAAGGAAAAAAAAACTGACTAAACCCCATTTCGAAATTGTAATTAATATTCCACAAAAACAACCAATCATAGCACTTAATCAAAATCTTTAAGCCCTTTGATGTGGCAGTCCTAATAATTTTTAGTGGAACCCATCACTGAGGGAAATATCAAATATAGTTTCAAAGTTTTCCGTTATTGCGCATTTTGATGCACATCTGGCAATTATTGACACTTTTCTGATGTTGACATTGACCAATGAAAGGGAGGTGTTGCTTTTTCTATCACCTGTCATTTTGAAGTTTGAAATCAACTAGGAGGAAGTAAGGACTACAGATGCTGGAGATCAGAGTCCAGAGTGTGGTGCTGGAAAAACACAGCCAGTCTGGCAGCATCCGAGGAGCAGGAGAATCAATGTTTCAGCCATAAGCCCTTCATCAGGAATGAGGGTTTATGCCCAAAACATCGATTCTCCTGCTCCTTGGATACTGCCTGATCTGCTGTGCTTTTTCAGCACCACTCTAATCTTGACCCTTCTTCCCATCAAGACTATGTCGACGTATGATCCATTTCTAACTAAAATCCTTCTGCCTCTAAGCGGTCCACATCCCTCAATTCCTGACTATTCATGTATCTGTTAAGATGCCTCTTGAACTTTGCTGTTGCAGCCACCTCCACACCTCGTGTGGTCATACATTCCAGGCATTTACCAGCCTCTGTGTAAAAAAAACTGCCTCTCACATCTCCTTTTAAACTTATCCTCTTTTGCCTTGAACCTATTAGTTTTATATTTCATCCAGAAGACAGCATCTCCAACCACATTTTTTCAGTTCCAACTGTCCTTCACCCCGACCCTCCATCAGTACTGACCCTCCGACAGTGCAACACTCCCTCAGCACTGACCCTCTGACAGTGCGGCATCCCCTCAGCACTGACCCTCTAACAGTGCAGCACTCCCTCAGTGCTCTAGATATGATTCGTATCCATGTTATATTTTTGACTTTGGATGCCTAAAGCTGTGGGGTCAGAGAGGGCAATTTCAAATGACAGCCCATTAATATGATGAGCAGATCAACTTAGGATGGGCAATGGAATTGACAATGTGTTGATACTCTGGCTGAAATTCAGCCTCAGGAAACATGCAAAGCGGATGTTGATGAATCTATTACATGTCCTGCGTAATTCGTATTGGCTTGCTACAGTTCACCTTGTACCTTTATCTAAAAGGAAATGTCACCAGCTTCCTGTTTTGGCTGAATCATCATTCATGATCATTTTAGACTGATATTTGCGTGCAGAGAGCATCTTAATAAGAAACATTAGTTTTAAAGCAAAAGGGGTGATGTTCAAACAAGAAATATGATGCCTTCTTAGTCAGTTATAACTGTTCAGTTCCAAAATCTGAATTACTTCAGATCATTTTTTCAGAAATTTGCAATTTTCAGTCAATATTGGATCTGTCCATTAGAAAATCCAATGACATGAAACAGAGGTTCTACGAAGATGTTGATGAAGATGAAGGTTCAACGGCAATACTGATAAGGAGTAGAAAATAAGGTTGTCTAAAGTAACATGTGACACCAAGGGAGGAGAATTGTTGCAAATATGAAATGGGAATAGTTCTCTCCTTGCCCTTTTTTGGTGGAGGGGTGGGGGAGTGGGCGAGGGTGGATTTTGATTTACCTGTTTCTATTATTATCAATTTCAGTTCATTGCATTGTGTGATCTCAAGCAAATGGACTGTAATCATATCTTTACTTCAGCTGACAAATTGCTGTTCATTTCTCTGGATCATTGTATTTTTGAATCAATATTCTGAAGATTTAGCTGAAAGCCAATTGATCTTCCTGGAATTGAATAGCGATGTAATTGGATTACCTGAAACCCTTCCCTTTCCTAAAATACTATATATTTAACAATACTTTCCTGTCCATCTCTACAATCATGACAATATAATCAGTAAACTTTCACTAATGTTTATCATGTTTAAGTGACTAGTGAAAAATATTGACCTTCTGAGATAAGGTTGTGTGTTGGAATAATGCAGGATTCAGTTATTCTGACATTGATTAAGGAACTTGCCCTGGGTGCAGTGAGAATGAATTTCAACACAAGGCGAAATGTCCTGTTGTTTATTCAATACATTGATGTCAATGTGTTTTGATATATTTGACACTGTACGCCAAGTAAACTGTGATAAGGATTTGTGTGAAAATAACACAAAACAGATTTTCCATGAACTGCATTGAGATGATCAACAGCAATGTTCCACAACTTCAATTTATAAAAATAATGACATAGTCCACTTTGCAGAATCAGAAACAAACAGGTTATAACCTGCTTTAAGTTTCAGAAGATATTGGGCAGATGGCTAAAGAGGAACTGCTAAAGAGCCAATGAGAGGTCAGGAGGCAGAGAGGTTTTTTTATTTGTAGGATGTGGGCATCGCTGACTGAGCCAGCATTTATTGCCCATCCCTAATAGCCCATCCCTAATTGCCCTTGAGAAGGTGGTGAGCTGCCTGCTGCTGTGGATCGACCCACAATGCAATTAGGAGGGAATTGTAGAATTTTGACCCAGCGACAGTGAAGGAACGGTGATATATTTCCTAGTCAGGATGGTGAGTGGCTTGGAAGGAAACTTGAAGGGGGTGGTGTTCCCAATGTATCTACAACCCTTGTTCATCTAGATGGTAGGGGTCGTAGGTTTGGAATGTGCTGTCTAAGGATCTTTAGTGAATTCCTGCAGTGCACCTTTTAGGCAGTGCACGCTGCTTCTACTGAGCATTGATGGTGGAGAACATAGGAGAAAAACAGGAGAAGAATGTGAGTAAAGGGCAAGGGGGTCATTCAGAGAACGTTTAGCTCAGTGGAAGCTGAGGAGGGTGAAAAGTGGTCGAGGCAGCTGATTCAATAATCCTAATATTTGTGACAAAGGAAAACCTAATCAGATAAATTGTTCACGTGAAGAATGTAATTACCCAGTTAGAAGTTAGGAATAAAGAGAGAAATGCCTGTTGATTGATGATAAACAAATAATATTTTTTTGGACATTGATGGCCTCTCCCTGGTCCTGGTAAAGTTTAGATGAGAACTTCAAGCATCCATTGGGAAGCCTGGATGTATCACTTAAGGATTTTAAAAATGAGTAATGGCTGAAGAGAGCTGAGATTTTAACAACGTATTAAGCTTTTGTTCCCAACTGACTTGAATTAAAGATGTGAGATACTTGATTTTATTGTGTTTTTGAAAACACCCTTGATGTTCCTGTTACTACCATTAAAATATATCAGAGCTTCCACCACAAAGTATCCAATACAGAATGAAATGCAAACGATATGAGAAATATTATGGAGTCTGTTGCTATGGAAATGGGAATGTAGAGAAGAAGTTCATATGTGACCTCTTGTGACATTGTGACCAATCTTTACTTTCAATTAGGAATGGCTCCCCTGTCCGGGGAATGGTGAAAAGAGGCACTTTGAAATTTCACTGAATTTCCTTGATAAAGGAAACATTCATTTGTGAACAGTCATTAGGGAAAATGATTAATAAATTCTTTCAGAATGCATGTAGAGGGCAATCAAATAACAACGCTCTCCTTGTACATCATAATTCAAACTAAAACAAAACTGGGGTCAGAGTGAGTGCAGGAAACTGAGCCTGGAGAGAATTTGCAGCAAGCCAGTCCTTAGTCAGGACAGAGATGGTCCAGAAAATAACCCAACTGAGTTACAATGTACATTAACATGAAAATATTCCTATAAATTAGATATGAAAAGTTGTACAATGGATCTAAACTGAAACAAATAAAAATTATACTAAAAATAAATATTAGGAAGAATTTTATTCCAGAAGTGTAGAATATTTGAATAACTTATTAGGCATGTGTTCCTGGATAAAAGCACCAGGGGCATTCAGGGTGGTCCGGATATTAATGTTCAGAGTCCTAGAGTAATGTAATTTGAGGAGCTGTAATGTATTTTCATATTCTTGTTTCTTCAATTCTTGCTTTTATAAGAACATAAGAAATTGATATAGAAGTCAGCCATTCAGCCCCTCAAACTTGTCTACCCATTCTTTGATCACAAATCTGCCCCAGGCCTCATCTGTTCTTTTAAGCCAAATCATCATAGTCTTCAACTCCGATATTACAGGTAAAATCTATTTAGCTCCTCTTTGAATATTTTCGGTGATCTAACCTCCACAACTCACTGGTGTTGAGAATTCCAGATGTCCAGTATCCTCTGGAAGAACAAATACCTTCACATCCCAGTTGTAAATGTGACCAATCATATTCTGTAATTATATATCACAAGTATGAGACTCCTTTCTCATGGGAACATCTTCTCAACATCTCCCCTGTAAAACTTTCTCAGAGTCTTGTATATTTCAATAAGATCATCCTTCATTATTCTAAATACTGCTAACTAAAGCCTTAACCTCTCAGGTGGCATGGTGGTTAGCACTGCTGCCTTACAGCACCAGGGTCCCAAGTTCGATTCCAGCCTCGGGTGACTGTCTTGTGGAGTTTGCACATTCTTCCTGTGTACAGGTCAGGTGATTTGGCCATGCTAAATTGCCCATAGTGTTAGGTGCATTAGTCAGAGGGAAATGGGTCTGGATAGGTTACTCTTCGGAGGGTCAAACTTGTTGGGCCGAAGGGCCTGTTTCCACACGTAGTGAACCTAAATCTAAATTCCTGAAATGATAAGTTGTTGATTACATTGGCTGTCATTATATAATTATTGAAGTGCATTAGAGCATTTTTCTCAGTGAAAGAAGTGCAATCAATTATTTTAAGCTGTAGAAACAGTGCTTTGGAACTCAAATGTCATGATTTGAAATGATCTAATAACCCTTTACCTTTGAAGAAATTATTCTGTCGATTTAACTTCAATAAAAATCCACTTACCTGCTTGTGGCCAACTGGCACATCAAAAAAAAAGGCTTTATTGTCTTGGTCTTCTCTTGCCTGTTTTGAGAGAGAGCCCTATGAAATTGATTGGCTGAGTTTCATAAGCTATTACACCTCTCAACTCAGCAACAAATGTATAAATATTTTGAGCAATGCACAAGGGTTTTTGAAAATTTATCTGTCTTTGGTATGGTTTCTGAGTAGATGTCTGTTTGTTTTTACAATTGTTTGGCCACTTGGATATTTGTCAGGATAAATTGCTGTGTTTGGTGACAGATCAAAGAAGTTGTTAGAGATTTGAAAAAAAGAAAAGTTCACAGAATTGTTATGATGCAGAGAGAGGGCATTTGGCCCATTGTGCCTGCATTAGTCCTATTGCCCAATACTAATTTCCTGTCTTTTCTCCCCATTTCCCTGCACACTATTTCTATCCAAATAATCATCCAATTCCCTCTTGAATGCCTCAATTGAACCTTACTCCATCACATTACCAGGCAGCGCATTCCAGACCCTAACTACTTGCTGCTGGAACAAGGGTTTCCTCACATCACCCTTGCTTCATTTGCACATGACTTTAAATCTATATCACCTTCATTTTAAAAAATACAAATAGGAACAGTTTTTCCAATGTATTCCATCTAGTCGTTCTTGATTTTGAACATTTCTATTAAATTTTCTCTCATCCTTCTTCTCTGTAAGAAGAATAGTCCCAAATTCTTCAGTCAGTAAGCTGGTCATCAAGTTTGTCCAGTGGGAGAGTTACAGACCCAGGAAAGAACGAGACTCCAATCCTAACCCTCCCACAAGAGGTCAGGTTATTTGGCTTCAAGTCAGCAGAAACAGTGGCCTTTTTCAGGCAACAACAAGATGCTATTGAGGAGATGATAACCTAGTGGTGTAATGACTAGACTATTAATCTCAAAATGCAGATAACATTTTGGTTACCCAGGTTTGAATCCTGCCATGGTAGATGGTGGAATTTGACTTCAATAATAGAAATGTGGAATTAAGAGTCTAATGATGACCATGAACTACTGTGAGGAAAAACAATGAGCCGGGTGCTGGCAGGTGGGACTAGATTGGGTTGGGATAGCTGGTCGGCATGGATGGGTTGGACCAAAGGGTCTGTTTCCATGCTGTACATCTCTATGACTCTATGACTCAATGTTCTTTAGGGAAGGAAATCTTCCATCCTTATCTGGTCTGATGTCTCCAGATCCACAACAATGTGAGTAACTCTTAACTGCCCACTGGGCAGTTAGAGGTGGGCAATAAATGCTGGACTAGCCAATGACACCCATGTCACCAGGATATAAAGAAAATAAGATTCTCGATTCTACAGCCGCAGCTGTCTTACAAGTGTAGATATGAGAAACTAGCTAACAACCTCTAAACCACTACTCTGCTGCAAACCAAACACAACTCTCACTGATGTTGACCTGACCTCAGAAGAGAAACAGAAAAATGGGGGCAAATAAATTCTAACCATCCCAAACAGAACAAGTGTTGGACTGAGGTGTACAAAGTTAAAAATCACACAACACCAGGTTATAGTCCAACAGGGTTAATTGAAAGCACACTAGCTTTCGGAGTGATGCTCCTTCATCACCTGATGAAGGAGCGTCACTCCAAAAGTTAGTGTGCTTCCAATTAAACCTATTGGACTATAACGTGGTGTTGTGTGATTTTTAACTTTGCCTGATTGTAGTCTGCCTTATTTCTCTCCAGTATTGTACTAGACATTATGATTGGCAGGAAATATCGAAGTTAAATACCCTAAACTTGTATTGACCAAGAAACAAAAAGGATTCAAAAGCTTGAAAGACTTTAACTTTTTCATATCAAATTTCAAAGAGTTCCCATTTCTATTGCGTAGTTCCTGATGTCTGTCCATAGTGGAAACAGGATGAATGGCTATGGAAAATGCAGAGGGGAAATGTGAGAATGAGAAGGCATGGAGGAATAGCAAGCAGGAGTGTACAGGGTGAGACAATTAGCAGGTGAGCTATATAAAAATGATGTGGAGAGCAGGACTGATATTCCTCAGAGGTTACATGGGTGTGCCAGCAAGCCGTCCTTGATGCTCCTACCCCACATCACCCCTTCTCCTTTCTGAAACTGCCTTTGATCAGTCTCGGGAAGGGACAGATCAGAATCTTGTCTCCAGAGGAAAGTCAAAGGAGTGGAATGATACTTGCTGGTGGAGATGATGTGTTCACAATGAGGCTCTCTGGAAGTGATTGACTCTCATTTCCTGAAGCTGACATGGAATTCCAGTGTCACTGTCATTTCTCAGCTGACATTTGTTCCACAGTCTGAAAAAAAGCTTGTTGTCGAATTGAATATACACCATATTAATGGTTCCTGCTCATACACGAAAACATTGTGTCCGAGCAGTGACCTGGAAGGTTAGTCAATCATGGTAATGAACATTCAGAGGTGAGGGGGTAAAGTCTGCTCTATGCTGCCAAGAGCCATTTGGAAATGACAAAAGCTCCAATAGATAAACAATGAAATATTTTGGCATTTAAAACAGGGGTGTCCAACCACAACCCTTATGGTCACACATTGAACACTCCCGTTCCGCGATACCTGAGACACAATTAAAACAACTTGCTGCTTTTGAGACAAAGATCTGCTTTTTTAACCTACCAGCCCTTTGGCCAGCTCTTTCCAAACCATTTCCCTTCAAGACCCTAACTGAAGGCTTGAAAACAGTCACAAATCCTCAGTGAGAGGTAGAACAGGAGGATGGGGAGACAGCAGACAAAAGGGGTATTGGCACCTTCTGCCTCAAAGCTTGCACTTCCAAACTTTCAGCTCGTGACCCCTGATCTATGACCAAGACTTGACCAAACCATCAGTTTGTTGATTTGCAGATGAAGTAGTTTGATGTAAGCAATTAAATTGTTCACCCCGTCTTGTTGAAATGAATTGCACTGTGAGAAGGAGATGAAAGAAGGTCATTGTAATAGAAAGTGAGAGAGGCTGGATTGTTGGAAGGAGACCGGTGTACACAGTTGGGTCAGTGGCCTTTTTCTGAGTTGTAAGGTACTGTATTGTTTTATCCAATACCATTTCATAACATCTTTATGTTCTCACCTGAACAATGTGGTCAGAAAATGAACCAGTTCGCAAAACCTCATTCCTGATTAGAATACACCATCTCCATTTCATCTTTCAATTTCTTCCATTGCTGACAATCTCTATTTTTGTTAAAAAAAATTTCTCCCCCTTGCATTACATTCTGTTTTTAGTCTAACTTTTACTGCCTGCTTACCCTGAACTGTTCTCTTCCACTAAATAAGTATTGATACTGTTAAATGAACTCTCTGTGTTAACTTCACTGCTTCATGCCCTTTGTCATTATTTCCGTTATTTGTGCTTCCAGTATTGACTGTTCACTTTCTCCCTACTCCCACTTCATTTCTGCTTTTTATTGTTGACTATTTTACCCCTCTCTGTCATTACTTCCTCTTCCCTCAACTCATGCTGAGACCTTTCGAGTCCTACACACCGATTGTGCAAGAATGGGACTTTGGACAATACAATGCAAGCACTCCCACAGGAGGAAAACTAGCACCTAGCAACTCACTGTTTATTGCTGTAAATCTGTTTTATGTTCAGGAAAGTCAGATATTTGGTTACTAATTAACAGATGTTAATTAGAAACTTTTTCTACTTGAGCAAGGGTCATTTAGTATATTCGAGGGTGAGACAGACAGCTTTTTAATCATTAAGGGAGTTCTCGGTTATGGGGAAAAAGTGGAGTTGAGGATTGTCATATCCGCCGTGATCTCATTGAATGGTGGAGCAGATGCAATGGGCTGAATGGCCTATTTATCGTTCATTGTCTAATGGTCTTATGACTCTTCCTGTCATGCAGGTTTAATCAAGCTCATCCAAACTTAGAGACAGTGAAAGTTTTGAATTGAAATTATGAGTACTAAATAAATTTCAAAATAGATCTCTCAGTTTGAGAGATGGCTATATTTCAATTAACATTGTTTAAATTTCTTTCAGAGCTATTATGGTGCTGGTATTGTCCGATGACTAAGTATCAGAAAATACGGACTCATACCATTTGTGGAAAACTTGAGAGAATTCTGATTATTTATCGGTACAAAAGAACAATACCTCTTTTATTCTCATACTTAAAGTTTTCACATAAACTGTTATATCCTGTTTTCATTCAAAGACAGTGTATTAACAAGAAAATAATTGTTAATATCTGAGCTGCATAAAGTCAGTTCCAGTGTTTCTCACCAGAATCTCAACGGTGAACAAGACAGTCTAACTAGGCAACCAATTAAACTGAAACTTTACATCCTCGACAGCTGAAAGAAAAAGTGAATGCATTGGAAACAGTCAAAAGTTTAAGAGTAGATTCTATGCTTCAATGGACTTTGAACTTATAGGAAATGAAGTCAACAAAGAAAGGAGGGAATGACAGAAAGAAGAAAAGTAGGAGAGAGAAAGGTAAAGACTAATGGTGAGAATCACAGAAATGTTGCAGTATGGAAGAAGACCATTCAGCTCATCATCAAAGGAGAAGGAACAGAGAAACAACAAGGACATTGCAAATTTAAGACAAAAATACGTTTAAACATATGAATTAGGAGCAGGCCTCTCAAGCTGCATTCCCATTCCATAAGATCATAGCTGATCTGATTAATATTCATAAAATCCATCTTCTTTTGAGGAAGAGGTTTCCACAGATTTCACAACCTGCTGTGAGGGAAAAATAAACCTCTCATCTCTGTTAAATGGATGGCCCATTATTTTTAAATAGTGACCCCTAGTTTTGGATACTCCCACAGTGCAATCACATTCTGTCGAGATTGTTTAGGATCTTATATGTGTCAATCAAGTTGCCTGATATGCTTCTAAATCTGGTGGATACAAACCAAACATGTCCAAGCTTTTGATGGAAGGGAACCCATCCACTCAAGGTTTTGCTCAGTAAACCTACTGTAAACTATTTCCAGCTCTTTTCCATCCTTCATTAAATAAGGGGACCGATACTGTTCACATTACTCCAAATGTGGTCTCACCAATGCCCTGTCAATATTTTTCCAATGAACATGTCCAAAGATTTCATGACTTATCTTTGGTGCATGTGGGACTTGGAATGAGACCTCCTGGTCCAGAGATATGTACGCTACCACTGCACTGTAGGCATTCTTAACTAATGCCTGTATAACCATTGCCTTTGTTTTGTTCTCAGAATCACAGAATTGTTATGAGGCAGGAGGAAGTTATTCAGCCCAACATGGCTGCACTAGCTGTATCATTGAATGCCAATCTCCTGATTTTTCCCATTCCCTGCACACTATTTCTGTTCAAATAACCACCCAATATCCTCTTGAATGCATCAATTGAACCTGCCCCCAAAATGTTTCCAGGCAATGCATTCCATACTGTCCTACCCTGTCTTCCTTTGCACACAGTTTTAAATATCTACAGGGGCAGGATTGGTTGCTTGATGTTCCAGGGTTTCAAACATTTAAAAAGAACAGGGAGGATGGAAAAAAAGGAGGGGGTGCATCACAGCTACAGAAATCAAGGTGGTTGAGGAAGGTTTTTCTACTGAGTCAGTATGGGTGGAAGTTAGGAACAACATTGGGGGTTTTCTATAGATCACCTAATAGCAGTAGGGAGATTGAAGATTTCATAGGCGGGCAGATTCTGGGAAAATGCAAAAGTAGCAGGGTTGTTGTTATGGGTAACTTCAACTTTCCCAATATCGATTGGAACCTCCTTAATGCAGATGGTTTGGATGGAGCCGTTTTTGTCAGGTGTGTTCAGGAGGGTTTCCTTACTCAGTATGTAGACAGACCCACAAGGGGAGAGGCCATTTTGGATTTGGTGCTTGGCAATGAGCCAAGACAGGTGTCAGATCTTGCAGTGGGAGAACACTTTGGTGACAGTGATCACAACTGCCTCACATTTACCATAGCCTTGGAGAGTGAAAGGAGCAGTTACCAAGGGAAGATATTTAACTGGGGAAAAGGAAATTATGATGCTATCAGACAGGAGTTGGGAAGTAAAGACTGAGAGCAATTGTTCCACAGAAAGGGCATAGCAGACATGTGGAAACAGTTGTTGCGAGTGATGCACAAATTTGTTCCTCTGAGACTGGTAAGAAGGGGTAAGATTAAGTACCCTTGGATGACGAGAACAGAGGAGCTTCTCATCAAAAGAAAGAAAGCAGTTTACATAAGGTGGAGGAAGCAAGGATCTAGCACAGCTTTAGAGGATTACAGGCTTGCTAGAAAGGAGCTCTGAAATGGACTGAGGAGAGCCAGCAGGGGGCATGAAAAAGTCTTGGCAAGAAGGATTAGGGAGAATCCAAAGGCATTTTACTCATACGTGAGTTTTAAGAGAATGATTAGGGAGAAAGTAGGGCCGATCAGGGATAGTGGAGGGAACTTGTGTGTGGAGTCTGAGCAGATAGGGGAAGCCTTAAACGAGTTTTTTGTTTCAGTTTTCAGTAAGGAAAGGGAACTTGTTGTAAATGAGAATTTTGAGGAGCTGGGATACCGGCTTGAACAGATCAAGATGAATGAAGTTGATGTGCTGTAAGTTTTGGAAAACACTAAGATTGATAAGTCCCCAGGGCCAGACCAGATTTATCCTAGGCTGCTTTGGGAAGCAAAAACAGAGGTTGCTAAGCCGCTGGCGAGGACCTTTATCTCCTCACTCTCCACAGGAGTCATACCGGAGGATTGGAAGGAGGCGAATGTTGTTCCTCTTTTCAAGAAGGGTAATAGGGAAATCCCTGGCAATTACAGACCAGTCAGTCTTATGTCGGTGGTCAGCAAAGTTTTGGAAAGCATTCTGATGGATAGGATTTATGACTATTTGGCAAAGCATAGCATGATTAAAGGCAGTCAGCATGGCTTTGTGATGTGCAGGTCATGCCTCACAAATCTTATTGAGTTCTTTGAGGAGGTGTCAAGACAGGTTAATGGAGGTCGAGCAGTGGATGTGGTGTAAATGGACTTCAGCAAGGCATTTGGTAAGGTTCCCCATGGTAGGCTCATTCATAAAGTCAGAAAGTACAGGATACAGGGAGATTTGGCTATCTGGATTCAGAATTGGTTGGCTGACAGAAGGCACAGAGTGGTTGTAGATGGAAAATATTCTGCCTGGAGATCAGTGTTGAGTGGTGTCCCGCAGTGCTTTGTTTTGGGGCCTCTGCTTTTTGTAGTTTTTATAAATGATTTGGATGAGGAGGTTGAGGGGTGCGTTAGTAAATTTGCCAATGACACAAAAGTTGGAGGGCTATTGCAGGCTGCACCGTGACGTAGACAGGATGCAGAGCTGGGCTGAGAAATGACAGATGGAGTAACCTGGATGAGATTAAAGACAGGATTCTTGGCAGTGCCAAGGAACAGAGGGGTCTGGGTGTGCAAGTACATAGATGCCTCAAAGTTGCCACCCAAGTGGATAGGGTTGTTAAGAAAGCATATGGTGCTTTGGTTTTCATTAACAGGGGGATCAAGTTTAAGAGCCGCGAGGTTTTGCTACAGCTCTGCAAGTCCCTGGTGACACCACACTTGGAATTTGTGTCCAGTTCTGGTCGCCCTACTCTTGGAAAGATACAGAGGCTTTGGAGAGGATGCAAAGAAGGTTTACCAGGATGCTGCCTGGACTGGAGGGCTTGCCTTATGAAGTAAGATTGAATAAGCTTGAACTTTTCTCTCTGGAGAGAACGAGGAAGAAAGGAGACCTGATCGAGGTATAAAAGATAATGAGAGGAATAGATACAGTCGATATCCAGAGACTTTTTCCCAGGGCAGGATTGACTGGTACGAGGGGTCATAGTTTGAAGATATTAGGAGGAAGGTATAGAGGAAATGTCAGAGGTAGGTTCTTTATGCAGAGAGTTGTGAATGCATGGAATGTGTTGCCAGCTGTGGTGGTGGAAGCAGAGTCATTAGGGACATTTAAGAGACTGCTGGACATGCACATGGATAGCAGTGAGTTGAGGGGTGCGTCGGTTAAGTTATTATATTTTACATTAGGATTAAACCTCAGCAAACATCGTAGGCCAAAAGTCCTGTTCTCTGTCTCATTCTTGTTTCTTTTCAAACAGGAACAGCCTTCCCTACCTATAAAATCCAGCTCACTCATGATGTTTAATACTTCATTCTGATTTCCTTTCAGCCTTCTTCTCTCCAGGGACAACAGTCACAATTTCTTCAATTTATTCTCATTACTGAAGCTTCCTGGAACCATTCTTTTAAATTGCTTCTCCACTTTTCCTAATACATTTGCATCTTTCCAATAATGTGGCACCCACGACAGTACAAACACTCAAATAGACTATGATTAACTGTAAGGTTTATTTTTTCCATTTGTTTGTGGTAACCAGTTACTGAATATATTCACAAGAGGCTGCCAGTGTTCTTTTAGCAATAGAACATCAAAGTTTATTGCACATAAACCCAGAAAAAGCATGAACTGTGTTATAACATACAAGAACTATTCAAAATAGTCTTATTACAAATAACAGAAGTAAAGATTGAACCATTTCACTGTCAACAACAGCCACACAGGTACTCAAACTTCAGTGAAGGGTTATTCTGTTTCCACTTTAAAGCTCCTTCTTAAATTGGCACAAATGTAATCAGGTTCTTTCTGGCAATGTTCTGTATGCACTTGATGCTATTTCGCAATAATTGTACCTAACTCAGCTCACTTATTGTTCAACAAACAAGTTGATAAATCTCCTGGACCTGATCAAGTGTATCCCAAGACATGTTGGGAAGTTGGGGAGGAAATTTCAGGGCCCCGAGCAGAAATATTTACATCATTTATAACCACAAGTGAGGTGTCAGATGCATGAAAAATGGCTAATGTTGTGCCTTTATTTAAGAAAGGTTATAAGAAGAAGGCTGGGAACTGTAGACCTGTCAGTCTGACATCAGTGCTGGGTAAGTTGTTGGCGATGATTTTGAAAGATAGGATTTACAGGCATTTGGAGAGGCAAAGAATGATTAGGGATAGTCAGCACGGTTTTGTGTGAAGGAAATTGTGTCTCACAAACTTCTATCAAGGTTTTGAGAAGTAACAAAAAATTATTGAGGATAGAGTGGTAACCGTTGCTTACTTGACTTTAGTAAAGCCTTTGCTAAGGTTCCACATGGTAAATTAATTCGTAAAGTTTAATCACATGGAATTCTGGGTGAGTTTCCTGTTTAGATATAAAATTGGCTTAATGGCAAGAGACAGAGAGTGGTGGTGGAGGATTGCTTTTGGAATGGAGGCCTTTGACCAGTGGTATAACACAGGGATCAGTATTGCATCTACATTTGTTTGTCATTTATTTAAATGATTTGGATGAGAGTATAGACGGCATGGTTAGTAAGTTTGTGGATGACACCAAAATCGGTGGCATAGTGGACAGTGAAGAAGGTTTTCTGAGATTACAAAGGGATCTTAATCAATCGGTCATAGAGTCATAGAAATGTACAGCACAGAAACAGATCCTTTGGTCCAATCCGTCCATGCTGACCAGATATCCTAAAGTAATGTAGTCCATTTGCCAGCACTTGGCCCATATCTCTCCAAACCCTTCCTATTCACATACCCATCCAGATGCCTTTCAAATGCTATAATTCTACCAGCCTCCACCACTTCCTCTGGCAGCTCATTCCATCCATGCTCCACCCTCTGTGTGAAAAAGTTGCCCCTTAGGTGCCTTCTAAATTTTTCCCCTCTCACCCTAAACCTATGTCCTCCAGTTCTTGACTCCCCACCCCAGCAATGGTCTGAGGTTTGGCAGATGGAGTTTCATTTGGATAAATACAAGGTATTACATTTTGGTAAAACAAACAAGGGCAGGACTTACGCAGTTAATGGCAGGGCCCTGGATAGTGTTGTAGAATAGGGTTCAGGTTCAGGTACATAATTCTTTGAAATTTGCATCATAGGTAGACAAAGTGGTTAAGGAGGCATTTGGCACACATGCCTTCATTGCTTATCCTTTTGAGTATAGGAGTTGGGATGTCATGTTGAGGTTGTATAAAATATTGGTGAGGCCTCTTCTGGAGTATGTGTACAGTTATAGTTGCCCTGTTACAGGAAGGATACTATTAAACTGGAGAAGATTCAGAAAAAGCTTACCAGGATGCTGCTGGGAATTAAGAGTTTGAGTTTTCGAGAGAGGCTGGATGGGCTGGAACATTTTTCATTGGAGTGTCGGAAGTTGACGCGTGACTTAATAGAGGTTTATAAAATCATGAGGGGCATAAATAAAGTGACTATTCAAGGTCTTATCCCTGAGGAGCAACTTTTTAACATAAAGAGTGTTTAGTGTGTGGAATGAATTGCTAGAGGAAGTGGTGCATGTAGGTAGAGTTACACCGTTTATAAGACATTTGGATAAGTTCATGAAAAGGAAAGGTTTTGAGGGATATGGGCCAAAAGCAGGCAGGTAGGACCAATTTAGTTTGGGTACTAGGTCAAAATGGACTAGTTGGACTAAAAGATCTGTTTCCGCGCTGTATGACTCTATGACTCTTGCCTTTCCAGCAAACTTCTGAGATTCTGGTGAGTAACACTGGGACCAATTTTGTGCAGCTCAGATATGAATGATGATCTGCTTGTTAATATGCTGTTTTTGAATGAAAGTGAGATATATTGATTAGAGTAGAAATATAAATGTAGGAATACAAAGTCAACCTAAACCATACATGTTTCTTCCAGTTCAGATTGCAGGTTTCTGAATACTAATACAGCAATAGTCTTGACCAAATTGGGAGAGCAATAGTAAAGGTGAGACCCCATGGGATCCAAGGAAATTTGACAAATTGGATCCAGAACTGGCTGAGCAGCAGGAAGCAGAGGATGGTGGTCAAGGGATGTTTTTGTAACTGTCCATTCGGGTTCCACAGGGATTAGTGTTGGAGCCCTTGCTGTTTGTGATTCATATAAATGATTTAGACTTGAATATCAGAGAGTTGATTGTTAAGTTTGTGGTTGATCCAAAAGTTGGTAGGCGGATAAATAATGAGGAGGGTTGTCTTAGATTATCGGAGGATATAAACAGGCTGGCCAGGTGAGGCTGATCAATGGCAAATGGAATTCAGTCCAGATAAATGTGAGGTGATGCACTGGAGCAGATCAAACAAGGCACAGGAACACATGATGAATGGCAGGACCCTGGGAAGCACCGAGGATCAGAGGGGCCTTGTTGTGCATATACACCAGTCCCTTAAGGTATCTGGACAGGTAGATAAAGTGGTTAAGAAGGCATACGGTACACTTGCCTTTATTAGCCGAAGCACAGAGATTAAAATCAGGGAGATGATACTAGAATTTTGTAAAATGTTGATTAGACCACAGCTATGGTATTGTGTGCAGTTCTGGAATCCACATTATAAGAAGGATGTGATAGCACTGAAAAGAGTGCAGAGGAGATTTACCAGGATGTTGCGTGGTCTGGAGAGTTTTGGTTATGAGGAGAGATTGGACAGATTCTACTCCTTCCAGCTGGGTGTAATTGCAATGTATAAAATTATGAGGGGCATCGACTGGATAAACAGGAAGAAACTTTTCTCCCTTGGTGGGAAGGATCAATGATGAGGGTCATAAGTTAAAGATAAGAGCAGGCTGCGAGGAGGAGATGTGAGGAAATTATTTTTCACCCGGAGGGTGGTAGCGGCATGAAAACCTTAATAACATTTAATAAATATTTAAATCTGCAGCTGTGATGCCAAGGTATATGATGTTATAGCTGGAAATGTGTTGCTGGAAAAGCGCAGCAGGTCAGGCAGCATCCAGGGAACAGGAGAATCGACGTTTCGGGCATAAGCCCTTCTTCAGGAATCGAGGAGATGACCTGGGGGGTGCAGTGAGAGAGGGACTCACTGAAATCTTTGTAGAGGGAGGAAGAGAGCTTCTTCAAGGAAGGCATCCTTGTAAGAGGATTCGCAGTAGGTTGAAATCTTTGAGGAGAAAGTGAGGTCTGCAGATGCTGGAGATCAGAGCTGGAAATGTGATGCTGGAAAAGCACAGCAGGTCAGGCAGCATCCAGGGAACAGGAGAATCGACGTTTCGGGCATAAGCCCTTCTTCAGGAATCTATATGATGTTATAGGCTGAAGGGCCTTTTTCTTCAATCCTTCCAAATGTTGTGTTCTTTAAAACTGAAGAAATCATGCCTTGAAATTGAACCCTTCGACGATGTCTATGCCTGTTTTATTCTAACCTTTTGCATGCCCCAACTATGATTGCTTCTTCAATAGTGTAATGACGTAAGTTTGTTACTGGGGCTATTTTGTTTTCACGCTTGTGACATCTTTTTCTCGCTTGAAGAATCAAGTGAAAGGATCGTGTGTAAAATGTGGAGAAAAGGAGTTCTGATCAAGAAGGGAATGGATATAATTATACTAGCTCCTTAAAGTCCTGGTCGTTCTGCCTGATCAAAAGTAATTGTACTTATTGCTCACACATATTAACTCTTCTTGTTATCTAAGAATGATACCTGTTCTGTATTGTGGTGTATCTTATACAAATAATCACTAAATAGACCCAAGATCAAGTTAAGGCAAAGGAGGATTGATAACAGTGAACTGCCTGAGAAACCTTTCCCAGAACCACACACTGGAAGAGTTGGAAAATATTACAGGGTATCAGGAGTGGTCACGTAGAACATAGAGCAGGACAGCACAGGAACAGATCCTTCAGCCCATCAGGTCTGTGCCAACCATGATGCTATTCTAAACTAATCCCACCTGCATATGATCCATATTCTCCTATTCTCTGCCTGTTCATGTGTGTGTCTAAATGTCTCTTAAACATTGTTGTCATATCTCCTTCTACCACCTCTCCTAGCAGTGCATTTCAGGCACCTAATACCCTCTGTGTAAAAAAAAAATGCCTCATACTTATTGAAACTTTCATCCTTTCACATTAAACCTATGCCACTCGTATTTGACATTTCGAGTGGGGAAAAAGACTCCAACTATCCACTCCATCCATTCCTCTCATAATTTCATACACTTCTATCAGATCATCCTCCAGCTTCCAATGCTCTTGTGAAAATAATCCAAGTCTGTTCAACCCATCCTTATAGCTAATACACTCCAATTCAGGCCACATCCTGGTAAACCTCCTTTGCACCCTCTCCAAAGCCCCCATATTCTTCCTAGAGTTTGCTGACCAGAACAGGACACAAAATTCCAAATGTGGCCTAACTAAAGTTTTATACAGCAACAACATGACTTGCAAATTTGTTTACTCATTGCTCCAGTGGATGAAGTATGTTATGCTTCTTCTTTATCACCTTATCCGCATGTGGTGCCACTTTGAGGGAACTATGGACTTGTACCCCAGGATGCCTCTGTATATCAATGCTGCTAAGGATCCTGTCATTTATTGTATACTTTCCTCTTGCACTTGACCTCCTAAAATGTATCACCTCACACTTGTGAGCCTGGGACAAAAACACAGGCCACAGTTCAGAGCCAGAACACCAAAGCTGAGTAGAGTCAGAAAGAGGAATAATTAAATGAAGACATTAATTCAATGGTTGAAACCCTGCCTTTAAAAGCTAGATGTTTGGATGAAGAAACAGACATCTGATAAAGCTCTAAAGGTCCATTGTTCCTGAGAATGGAATTAAGGGTCCTGGGTAGATGAAACCAAAGTTTGGATCAGGCAAAATTTATTTGAATGTTGAAAGAGTCTTGAATAATTGAATGGCCACTTCCTCTGAACAAACTCTACATTCAGCTTTTTCAGGCAATGGGATTTGCTGCTGTTGTGTTCTGCCCATCGATTCCCATGTCTGGTTCATTCATTATCTGTGCATACAAGTTTAAACAAATGTGTTTTTAATCAATCTACTCAAACATGTTATGACATACTTCAAGGGCAGGTAGAACTTGAACCTATAATCTTTGGCTGAAAGGTAACGACACTAATACTGTGCTCTGTAAGACCCCACTACCTATTTTTAAACCTTTGGGTAATAGGCAATGATTAATTAGAGTCAGCTGAAATAGTGCTTTTGAAGTTTCTAATGAGCTCCGTCTGTTGCATTAGTCCTTCAGTAAGGGAATGTGGCACAGCTGTGAACATTTGTTTATTTCACAGTGGATGAAAATACTCTGTGATTATCCCATTAACGGAATGGGATTCAATGCTAACATTCCTTTTACTCTGTCTGTCACCATGCTGTGCAATGAAATATATACTGCAACATTTTAAGATCATGAAAATGACACAAATGTATAATATCTTACTGCAGTAGCTGTGCATTAAAGCAACTTTGTGTTTAAAGGGTATGTGGGGTCCCTGAGATAGTGCTGAGGCCACAGGATAGGATCGATCCCCCATCAGGCATGTCCAGGATTTAGAGATTGAACTCTTAGACTCTCCTTTGATGACTCAGGAGAAAAAATGATGAATTAATAAGCAGGCAGAATTAACCCCTCAGGGTCTACTCTGTCAAGAGCCTTCAGAATCTTCCACATTTTAATGTAATCATCTCTCATTCTACTAAACTCCAGAAAATAACAACTCAATTTACTCAGCTTATCATAAGGCAACCTTCTCATCCCTAGAACCAAACATGTGAACCTTTGCTACCATCACCAATTCAAATCTATCCTTCTTTAAATACAGAGACAACATCAAAAATACAGTATTCCAGACATGGTCTAACCAAAGTCTGGTGAAATTGTGTCAAGAAATCTTTCATCTTGAACAGCAATCCCCTTGCAATTAATGTCAGCAAGCATAGAATCATTAAGTCGTAGAGTCATACAGCTGAGAAACAATCTGTTCGGTCCAACTCGTCCATGCTAACCAAATTTCCCAAACTAAACTAGTCTCACTTGCCTGCATTTGGTCTATATATCTCTAAATCTTTCCTATTTATGCATCTATCCAAATATCTTTAAATCTTGTAACTCTACCTGCATCTGCCACTTCCTCTGACAGTGCATTCCACATATGAACCACTGTCTGTGTGAAAAAATTGCCCCACAGGTCACTTTTAAATCTTTCTCCTCTCACATTAAAAATATGCCCCTGGTTTTGAACTCCCACACTCTAAGGAAAAGATCTTTGCTATTCACCTTATTTATGGCCCTCGTGATTTTATAAACCTCTATAAGATTGCTTCCCAACCTCCTGCACTCCAGTGAAAAAAATGACCCTGCCTGTAGCCTCTCCTTATAACTCAAACCCTCCAGTCCCAGCAACATCCTTCCTAACAATATGTTGTATCGGTTTGCCAAGAACTCTAAGTCTTCTGTGTTTAATAAGGTTGCCACTCATTCTTCTAAACTCCAATGAGTGCAAACACAACCTACTCAACTACTTCTCACCGGGTTAAAAATCACACAACACCAGGTTATAGTCCATCAGCTAGCTATGTGATGAAGGAGCTGTGCTCTGAAAGTTGGTGCTTCCAAATAAACCTGTTGGACTATAACCTGGTGTTGTGCGATTTTTAACTTTATCTACCCCAGTCCAACACCAGCACCTCCACATCATGATTTCTCACAGGCAAAGGAGATTTAGTAATAGACAAGAAGATGGGAATAGAAATAAATGGGACATGCTGAAGTTGAAAGGCTACTGCCCTTACTCTCATTGACACAGATTGGGGTCATAGAAGATTAAGCAGCTCAAAGTCTCTCAGTCAAACAGGACCCTGACTTGGAACTAAATCACTGACCTTACAGTATCCCTAGGTAATTGCATCATGAGCAGTACTGTGGGTGTCTCAAAATGACCAGGTTTGCCTCACTGTCAGTGAAGAAATTTCTTTCCATCTCAATCCAAGATGGCCTGTCTCATATCCTGAGACTTTGGTCCTTGATTATGGATGCCCAGGCCAGGGAGAACATTATCACTGCATCAGTAATCCAGCCTTGTCAGAATTGGAACCCCTTTCATCGTCTCATTACCCAATCTCTCCTCGTACAATAACATGCCTTGCCAGTAACTAGTCTGGCGAATCTTCACTGCACTCCCTCTAAGGCAAGTCTATCCTTTCTTAAATAGGGAGTCAAAAAATGCACACAATACTCCTGTACAGCTGCAGTAAGATTTCTGAATCAAATTGTCTTGCAATGAAGACCAATATACTTCTTGCCTTCCTCACTACTCGCTGCACCCACTTGTTTTCAGTGGCTGGTACACAAGGAAACCCAGGTGCCTTTGTAAGTCACCATTTCCCAATCCATCACCATTTAAATTATACCCTTTAGAACAGCCTACGTACAGAGTCACAGAGATGTAGAGCTTGGAAACAGACCCTTTGGTCCAACTCATCCATGCCAACCAGATATCCTAAATTAATCTAGTCCCATTTGTCAGCATTTGGTCCATAACCCGCTAAACGCTTCCTATTCATATACCCATCCAGATGCTTTTTAAATATTGCAATTGTACCAGCCTCCATCACTTCCTCTGGCAACTCATTCCACACACCTTCTGTGTGAAAAAGTTGCCCCTTAGGTCCTTTCTAAATTTTTGCCCCTCTCACCCTAAACCTATGCCCTCTAATTCTGGACTCACCCACCTCAGGGAAAATACCTTCTATATTTACCCAATCTATGGACCTCATGATTTTGTAAACTTCTCTAAGGTCACCCCCTCAACGTCTGATGCTCCAGGGAAAACAGCCCCAGCCTATTCAGCCTCTCCCGAAAACTGTTTTGAGTGGCCTCTTGATAAATGATTTTTTTTCAATTTGTTGAACAATGTGATCAATTTAGACCTTTATTTAATCTCATCATGGCTTTTGAATTCTCCCCATGATGAGCACCAGCTGAGTTGGCATCAAGAGTGCAAGGACAAAGGATGGGGGATATGGGCTGTCACTGAGGTGACATATGGGCTACAGAGCCATGGAGATGAATGGGAGGTACGGCTTGGCATGGAGGGCATAACCACGGCAATTGGTGTGGTTGCAGAGGTACGAACTGTCGTGGAATTTGTGAGAGTTCTTTGAAAGTGAATGAGAGGTAGAATTGACATGGGTAGGGTATGAGGAACCTTTTGGGGAGTGTGAACAAGCATGAATTAGGAAGAAGGGACATGAGAAGTAGATAGGGGTTGTTATTCATTCTGAAAAACATCAATAGCAAATGACAAAACATCATTCATTTTTCTTTAATAGAAGTGCCTAAATCCTCCTGGATTTTTTTATTTCAGGATTAAACATTAAAAACAGAAACTTCCTGCAGAATTCAGATAGAAGCGCAGCTATGATTATGCTGGATGGCAGGGGCTGGCTTAATGGAGTGAATGGCAGTCTCCTGCTCCTTTTTTTATATTTCTTCCGTGCCAAACAAGAGAAGAACTGACACTTGACAGATAGACCTTCCATCTTCAATAGTCTTTCCATCAGGAGTAGTTCAGAAAGGCTATTATTGTAATGCTCATTATTACACAGTAATGGTGTAAAGCTGACAGAGTTCAGTTTGCTCTGAGTCTCAAATTCACAATTCACCTTCAGTTTTCAATTCCATGAACTTTATTAAGGAATGTTGCTGTGGAGTTGAACCCTTTACACCTTGAAGTTCTTGATGACATTACCCCTGTACCACTATCTCCCAGGTTTCAGCAAGACTGAGAATATAGGCAACAGGATTTGGGCTAAACTCCCTCTAATTTCCATCTCCTCTGTCTTCTTGCCTCTGCCTGACCCCCTGCTGAAATCCTCATCTATGCCTTCACCACTTTTGCTCTTTATGTCCTTTCCTCCTCTGTCTTCCCCTGACTACATCTTCCTGACTAGAAGATGTCACCATCTTGTCCTCAACCAACTAAAGTTATATACCTCTCCATTTCCATTCTCCATTAACTCCCTGTGACCCACTAAAAGATCTCCTTCCTCTTCCAATGACGATTTGTCACCTACCTTCCTATGGGAAATCTCATAGGAATCCTGGAGAAATGATGGCAGCAACTATTTCTTGCTGTTTTGAGAGGTTTGACACCTCTCCTGCCAAGGTTTGAGGGATGTTTGGGAGACCCCAGACTCATGTATTCATTGATAAGATTTCCTGATGAAGGGCTTACATCCGAAACATTGATTCTCCTGTTCCTTGGATGCTGCCTGACCTACTGTGCTTTTCCAGCACTATACCCTTGACTCTGAGCTCTAGCATCTGAAGTCCTCACTTTCTCGTATAAGATTTCACAGTGCAATTTAAAAAGTTATATATTCCTCATGTGTAGAACAAGGCTTCTTGAAGTAGAGTTTGTGACCTGAAGTCAGTCTAAATGTTGGAATTGTGAACTATATACTCTGAAGCAGCAATGCTGCCATGGAGTCCTGACTGATGAACAGATGTCAGGGAGCTTTGAAACCTGTCATTTCTTCAAACTGTGTGTGAGGCCTAAACAACTCAACCACAAAGCCTGGATCCTGGAGCCATGATAGTCTGTATATAGTTTTGAAAAAAACCAAGAGATCTTCTCACAACCTGTTCTCCCAGGCTCCCCACACCCAACCCTGTCACCCTTAAAGACTCATTGTTGGGTCAATGCAACTGCCCAGCATTGAAATAGGAAAGTGTTTGTGGGTCTGTCCTGTAAAATAAAACTCAGTAATATCCCAAAGTAAAACTAATGAACCAACTTCAGGAGGGAGCAGGCAAAGATTCTGAGGATGAACGCACTCGGTAAGTTGAAGGTTGGTTGGATTTGGAAGATTAAGCAGGAAACCACAAGCTCCTGCAGCTTTGTGTTAACTAGTGGGAGAAGAATTCCTCGGTTATTGCTAAATAGACCCTAGACTTCCTGTCCAGTGTTTTTTACATCTTACAGGAAATTGCTTGATTGGAGGATGTGTCATTGTCTAAATGGCTGCAGATTATTGAACAGAAGAAAAACAAAACAGGGCAGGTGCTGAAGGTCTGAAACATAAACAGAAAATGCTGCAACCACTTAAACATGTGTGAACTCAGGGCTGTAGGATCACTGGTGGGATGTGGGTGTCGCTGGCTGAGCCAGCATTTATCGCCTGTCCCTAGTTACCCTTGAGAAAGTGGTGTGAGCTGCCTTCTTGAACTGCTGCAGTCTATGTGCCTTGAGGGAGGGAATTCCAGGATTTTGATGCTGTGACACTAAAGGAACAATGAAATACTTCCAAATCAGGATGGTGAGTGGCTTGGAGGAGAACTTGGAGGAGGTGGTGTCCCCATGTGTCTGCTGCTCTTGTCCTTCAGTAAGACAGATTGTTCCTGAATAACGCAAGCTCTTTCAGTCAAAGGTTCAGTTATTTCCTGTTTGTTCTGCTGAGAGTTTCCAGCTCTTCACCTTTTTATTTATTTTTCAGGTTTTTTAGTTGCCTGAACATTATTGACCTTCACTCCTCCTTCCTATAATTTACCTAAGGACAACAAATATGCTTAGTTTTTCTACTACAACAATAACTTTCATTTAATTAGCAAAATATCTCCAAACCTCTTCAGCGAGGCATAATTAGATAAGAAAATGACACTGGGCCAAGATTCGGAAAGCTTAGTCAAAGAGGTAAGTTTAGAAGGAATGGTTGAATGAGGGAGTGACTCACAGCTAATGATCAATGTTCAGACAGGGAATTCCTGAGCTTAGAGCCTAGACAGCTGATGCCAACATTGCTAAAGGAAGGCAAGCAGGCAAAGTACATAGCAAAAGGGCAGCTTGGAGGAAAGCAGAGTTTGAGAAACGATGACTGAGATATGGGTCATTGCCAAATTCAAAGGAGTATATTTAACACAAAGAAGAACATTTTAAAAGTTACATTTCGCTCTTTACCTTGGGGGTCAGTTTTCCAGAAGTTGGGATTATGCCAGAGGCTGGGTGCAGTGGTGGGTGGAACCAATGAAATAAGCACTTTAAAAGAAGCATTTCTGTAACTAGCTGGAACCCCTCTGTGCCATTTCAGCAAACTCAGCTGTACACAGGTGCCTTGGTCATGTCTGACCATAGCCCGATGTTATTGCCAGTAATTGACTGAGTGAATCAGCAGCAGTCAACGTCAGTTTGTGGAGTTCCTCCGTCGGAGATTTGTGTGTTCAAATCATAAGCCTGATTTATATGTTGTGCAGTAATCAAGCACACATTGTTGAACTGTGCAAAGTCCATTCATCCAGACAAAGTGCAGGTAGCTGGAACAATCTCACTCTCCTGTAATCAAAGTGCATGCTTTTGGCTGGAAGGGATAACTAGCCAACATCACTATTTATGCAAGCTTTGATAGGTGGCTCAGTGGTTAGCACTGCTATCTCACAGCACTAGGGACCTGGGTTCAATTCCTGCTTTAGATAACTGTCTGTGTGGAGTTTGCACATTCTCCTCGTGTCTGTGTGGGTTTCCACCGGGTGCTCTGGTTTCCTGCCACAATCAAAAGGTGTGCAGGTCAGGTGAATTGGTCATGCTAAATTGCCCATAGTGTGTTAGGGGAATTGGTTTAGGTGGGTTACTCTTCTGAGGGTCGTGTGTGAACCTGTTGGGCCAAATGGCCTATTTTCATGCTGTAGGGAATCTAATCTAAAATGGTCTCTGGATCCGAAATGTTCTCTCTTTCTCTCCACAGACGCTGCCAGACCTGTTGAGTTTTTCTAGTAATTTCTATTTGTTTCTGATTTCCAGCATTTGCAGTCTTTGAGGTTTTTTTATGAAGCTGTAACTTCCTTAGTTCAGAGACTGAAGGAAATCTGTCTGTTTTTACAGTGTAATTACATTGCCTCCGCCCGTGGGAGTTTACAACAGAAGGCAAAGGAGGGGAAGTTATATAAAGTCAAGGGGTTGTTAGTGATGGAATTTCACATTGATTCCAGCAAATGCAATACACAGCAGGAATTAAAGGCCATTTGAAATATGTAGAAAATAGGCACCTGAAACTTTTGGTTTTCGTTTTGTGAATTTGTTACAGGGTCATACATAGGTCCAGGTGTTAAATCATATGAAGTAATCTTAGCTGGGGTTGGTATAAACAGGCTTCTTTCTTACTGATTTGGTGTATCAGCCAGAGGAACCAAATACCCTCGTCACAGTGATGTCAGACAATTAAAGTTGTGTACAAAATCAAAAAAGCAAAACTTAGAAAATGTTTTTTGAAATGATAAGGAGGAAGGCTAATGAGGACTTGAGTGCAGGAGTAGTGAAGGCTTGCTCTAGTTGAACTTTATTACACAGCACCTGAAGGTCAGACTCGAAGAGAGTAGTGCTGGAAAAGCACAGCCGGTCAGGCAGCATCCGAGGAACAGGAGAATCGACGTTTCAGCCATTAGCCCTTCATCAGAAATGTCGAGGGAAGGGGGCAAAGAGATAAATGGGAGGGGGTTGGTGCTGGGAGTAAGATAGCTTGGAAGGCGATGGTAGATGAAGGAGGAAGATTGGTGATAGGTCGGAGCGGAGGGTGAAGTGGGTAGGTTGGAAGGACAGTTCAAGATGGCGGTGCCGAGTTGGAGAGTTGGATCTGGGATAAGGTGGGGTGAGGGGAGATGAGGAAACTGGTGAAATTGACATTGATGCCATGTGGTGGAGGGTCCCAAGGCAGAAGATGAGGCATTCTTCCTCCAGGTATCAGGTGGCTTAGATTTGGTGGTGGAGGAGGCCCAGGACTTGCAAGTCCTTGGTGGACTGGGAGGAGGAGTTGAAGTGATCGGCCACAGGGTGGTCTCCAATGTAGAGGAGACCACAGTGAGAGCCTCACAGTAGGTGAGGTGTTTGGATGTGCAGGAAAATCTCTGCCAGATGTGCAAAGATCCTTTGGGGCCTTGGATGGAGGTGAGGGGGGAGATGCGGGCACAGGTTTTATACCTCTTGGAGTGGCAGGGGATGGTGCTGGGAGTGAAGGGTAGGTTGCTGGGGGGCATGGACCTAACGAGAAAGTCGTGGATGGAGTCGTCTCTGCGGAATATATTTCCTTCCCCATGCCTATCAGCATTTCGCAGACACCATTCCCATTTCACCACTTCCCTGATCTCCCCTCCCCCCACCTTATCCCGGATCCAACCTTCCAACTCAACACTACCCTCTTGAACTGTCCTACCTGTCCATCTTCCTTCCCACCTAGCCGCTCCACTCTCTGCTCCAACCTGTCACCATCACCTGTCTTCCTTCATCTACCTATCACCTTCCAAGCTACCTTCTCCCCCAGTCCCACTCCCCTCCTATTTATCTCTCAGCCTCCTTGGTCCCGCCCTCCCCCACATTCCTGATGAAGGGCTTATGCCCGAAACACGACTGTCCTGAACCTCAGATGCTGCCTGACCTGCTGTGCTTTTCCAGTACCACACCTTTTGACTTTGATCTCCAACATCTGCAGTCCTCACTTTCTCCTAATTGCTGCACCTGGAGTACTGTCAACAGTATTGTTCTCCTTATCTCACGAAGAATATTATTGCCATAGAAAGAGTAACAGTTCACAGACTTGTTCCTGGGATGCAGGACTGAGCTACAAAGAGAGATTGGGCAGGTTTGATTTTGCAGGTAGTAAGGAATGTAAAGAGGCAGATGGTGATGCCCCTGAACTTTGCTGTTTTCCCATCTCCTCTGGAGTTAAAATCTGGTCAGAAATCCCATGGCTAATCTTCCTGCCATATCTATAATTGAGGCCCTTAAGTGGCAAATTAATGGCTTATTAAGGGCTGCGTCTCATTTCAACTGAGATTGACTCAGTGGTGGCTAGTCTGTCTCTGGAGCAACTAAAATCATATGACCAGCTTCTCGTTTTTAGGTGGGGGAGGTGAGGACCCTTGATGTCTCAGTGCCTGATCAAGGGTCTGGACATAGGGAGGGTGGAGACAACAAATGAAAGTCACCCCTTTTTATCTTGCTGTCAACTCTCCTGCACCACTCGCATCAATCTCTCGTATTGTTCCCTGTGGCAAAATGTCATATTGATCCCTTGGCACTTAACATCTTGACCAGTTTCGCATGCATGCCCTTGCCAAAAGTATGTAGATAACATTAACTTCATGACCCTCAGCCACTCACCTGGTCGCCTCCTCAAAAAATTCATTTAAACTTGTTCAGCATGATCTCCCCCTGGCAAAGCCATGCTGGCTATCCTCAATTAATTGTTGCCACTCCTGGTGGAGATTAATCACATTGCTCAGAATTTTTTCCAATAGTTTCTCTATCATTGATATTAGACACAATGTCCTTTTGTTTCCTGGTTTGTCTCTATCAGCCTTCTTGAATAATGGAACCACATTAGCTGATCTACATGGACTTCAGAAAGGTGTCCGCCAAGGTTCCTCATGGTAGATTAATTGGCAAGGTTAAATCTCACGGAATACAGGGTGAAGTAACCATTTGGATACAGAACTGGCTCGAAGGTAGAAGATGGACAGTGGTCATGGAGGTTTACTTTTTAGCCTGGAGGTCTGTGACCAGTGGTGTGCCACAAGGATCAGTCCTGGGTCCACTGCTTTTCATCATTTATATAAAATAATTCCACACACCCCCACCACTACGCACGTGGGATACGTTCCAAGACCTACCGCAGATAGGAGCGAACCCATTCATTTCAATATGAAATTTACCTTCCCACCAGCCCCTGGTCACTGGTTCCAGAAGGTTCTCTATAATATGTTCAGACCGCAGTAAACCGCAGGTAACTGAAATGGTTCCGTGGATACGGGGTTCGGCCTGTAAATAATTGGGATATGAATGTAGGGGGTATAAGTTGGTAAATTTATAGATGACACCAAAATTGGAGGTGTAGTGGACAGTGAAGAAGGTTACCTCAGAGTACAACAGGATCTTGATCAGTTGGGCCACTGAGCTGAGGAGTGTCAGATGGAGTTTAATTTAAATAAATGCAAGGTGCTGCATTTTGGAATGGCAAAATGGAGCAGGACGTATACACTTAATGGTAAGGTCCTGGGGAGTGTTGCTGAACAGAGACCTTGGAGTGCAAGTTCATAGCTCCTTGAAAGTAGAGTAGCAGGTAAATAGGATATGAAGGTGTTTGGTATGCTATAGATATTGTTCAGAGCATTGAGTATAGGTATTGGGAAGTCATGCTGCGACTGTAGGTGAGAGGGGAAAGATTTAAAAGGGATCCAAGGGGCAACTTTTTCATGCAAAGTTTGGTGTGTGTATAGAATGAGCTGCCAGAGGAAGTGGTGGAGGCTGTCACGATTACAGCATTTAAATGGATGGGTATAAAATAGGAAGAACTTAGAGAAATATGGCCCAAGTGCTGGCAAATGAGACAAGATTAATTTAGGATATCTGGTCGGCATGGACGAGTTGAACCAAAGGGTCTGTTTCAGTGTTGTACATCTCTGTCTCAATGGCCTTACAGCGTTGAATTTAATGGATCAGCAACAGAGTTCAACCCACTGTCAGGCATTGGGAAGTGTTGAGTCGGGAAGTGTTGCTGCAATTATACAAGGTATTAGAGAGAACATACCTGAAGTTTTGTGTACAGTTTTGGTCCCCTAACAAGAGGAGAGATGGAGTTGCAGTGGAGCAGATCAGAGGAGATCACTCGTTTGATTCCAGTTTGTCTTGTGAGGAGAAATCTGGTCCTGGACACTGTAGATTGAAAAAGAATGAGATGATCCAATTGAGATATATGAGATGCAAAAGAGGATTGCCAAGATAGACTCCTCCTGTGGGCCAATCGAGAACAAGAGGTCAAAGCTTTAATGTGAGTGACAGCAGATTTAAAATACAGATGAAGAGAAATTATTTCTCTCAAAGGGTCATGAATTCAGTACCCCAGAGCACAGGGCAGTGGCTACTGGGACATTGAGTAAATTTCAGACAGATTTTTAATTAGTAACGAGTTGTAAGGTTCTAGGCAGGAAAGTGGAGTTGAGGCCAAGATGAGGTCAGCCATGATCATTTTGAGTAACAGAGCAGGCTTGAGGGGTTTGATTGCCTGCTCCATAAGACCATAGACATAGGAGCAGAAATTAAACCATTCAGCCCATCGAGTCTGCTCTGCCATTCAATCATGGCTGATAAATTTCTCAACCCCATTCTCCCACTTTCTCCCTGTAACCTTTGATCCCCGTGATACTCAAGAACCTGTCTACTCTTGCTCCAGGATCTTACGTTCTTATGTTCTTTATGTTCAACAGTGAGCAAAATGACATCATAGAGTGATACAATCTATCATGAAACCTTCTTGAACATTTTGGAAAATACAATCAAGTACAGCAAACACATGAACAAGGAGCAAGAGTAGACTATTCAGTCCATTGAGCCTGCTATGCCATTGAAGACTATCATGATTGATCTGATGGTAACCTCAAATCTACATTCACACCGACCACAATAACCTTTCACCATCTTGCTTATCAAGAATCTCCAACTTCTGTCTTAAAATATAACTCAAGGACTCTGATTCTACTGCCAAAGATTCATGACCCTCAGAGAGAATCTATTTCATCTCATCTCTATTTTAATTAGTTGACAAGGTCAGAAGTCAGACAACACCAGGTTTAGTCCAACAGGTTTATTTGAAATCATAAGCTTTCTGTGCATTTTTCCCTTTGTCAGGTGAAGCAAGAGAGAAGTGCACACAGAAACATAATTTATAAGTAGAGAGAGATTACTGGGCAAAGGCATCAAAAGATCATACAAATGGTGTGAGTGGAGTGACAACAGATTAAATAATAGGTCTCAGCAGGTGATCAAGAGTGTCAGACGATGTGAGTAAAGTGTCAAGAGCTGAATAGTAAGCAAAAGGATAACCTATAATCTAATTAAATGAGGAAGATAGATAATTATAAAAATTAAAATATGGTGGTGCTGAAGACAAATCAAATGACTGGAATAACATGATAAGTAAAGTATTAGAGTCGCATGGTGAGAGTCTAACAAAAATAATAAGTAATCATTATTATTTTAGCAAGACTGTATTTGTTTATAACTATCTCTCTACCTCATTTAATCATCCCTTTACTTGTTGTTCAGCTGTTGCCACTTTACTCACACCGTCTGGCACTCTTCAAATGAACCTATTGGACTATAACCTGGTGTTGTCTGATTTCTGACCTTGTCCATCCCAGTCGAACACTGGCACCTCCACATCTTAATTGGTTGACTGCTGACTTATTAAAATGGATCTATCCTGTGTACTCTAAATATCTCCTTAAATATCTGCATTACATCTCTATTGATATTTCCTTTGACCTAATGTCCCAATTCATTTTAGCCAGCTCAGCCTCCATGTGTTTAGTGTTGCCATCTGGGACCCTCTCCACTCTCCCTCAAATTGAAAGTAAGGTTCAGTCATGTTATAGTCAGTGCTACATTGCCATGCCTTGAAATTCAGGCAATGACTATTTCCAACAAGAGATAACATAACGATCATCCTTTGACATTTAATGGCATCACCACCATGAATTGAATTGAATTGGCTTTATTGTCACATGTACTCACATGAATACTTGTGAGGGGGCGTGAGGTGATGAGGGGAATGGAGAGGGGAAGGGAAATGAGAAGGAGGAGGGTTGGGATGTAGAGAGGAATGGGGTAGGGTGTGGGGATGTGGAAGGGATGCTGATGAATGACTTATGCCCGATACATTGACTCTCCTGCTACTTGTGCCAGACTTTTCAACTCTAACCCGCAGTCCTCACTTTATTTCATTAGTCAGGGTGTAGAGTTTAAAAATTGCCAAGTCATATTGCAGCTGTGTAAAATTTTAGTTGGGCTACATTTGGAATGTTCTGTACAGTTCTGGTCATCCTACTACCAGAAGGACCCAGAGGCTTTGGAGAGGGTAAAGATCCAGTTTACCAGAATGTTGCCTGGTTTGGAGGGTTTAGCTATGAGAAGAAATGGAGAAACATTTTTATTCATTTGAACATTAAAAGGTGAGGGGAGACCTGATTAATTTTACAAAATTATGACAGGCATGGATAGAATGGATAGTCAGATTATTTTTCCCAGGGTAGAAAGTAAATTACTAGTGGACATGTTGAAGGTAAAATGAGGTAAGTTTAAAAAAAGAGGGTGGTGAGTGCCTGGAATGCACTGCCAGAGGAGGCACATACAGCAGCAACATTTAAGAGGCATCTTGACAGATACATGAACTGGCAGCCAATACAGGGATGCAGACCTTGTAGAGGCAAAAGATTTTCAGTTTAGAAAGGCACCATGAGTCAACGCAGGTTTGGTGGGCCGAAGGACCTGTTCCTGTGCTGTACTGTACTTTGTTGTTTTGTTATGGCATTTTAAGTACCCATTCAGATGCTGCTTAAATATTGTGACAGTACGTGCCTCCACCACCCTCTCAGGCAGCACTTTTCTCAGATCTCCTCTAAACTACTTTAACCTTCTGCTCTCTGGGGAGAAGATTCTTACAACCAACTGTGTCTCTGCCTCCCACAATTTGTCTGTTGAATCTCTGTTGCACTTCGTCTACAGCAAGCATAACCTTCCTTAGACAAGGAAAAAGAAGCTGCACATAATACTCCAGAATCAAAATACCCCGACAGTGCAGATAGAGGCTATTTGGCCCATCAAGTCTGCACTGACAATCCAAAGACCATCTCATCCAAACCCATCTGTGTAATTCCAAATTTCCCATGACTAATCCACCTAGCCTGCATATTCCTGGACACTGTGCAATTTAGCATGGCCAATCCACCCCAACCTGCATATATTTGGACACTGGGAGGAAACCGGAGCGCCTGGCAGAAACCCATGCAGACATGGGGAGAATGTACAAACTCCACACAGACAGTCGCCTGAGGGTGAAATAGAACCTGGGTCCCTGGTGGTGTGAGGCAGCAGTGCTAGCCATTGAGTCATCCCATTTTCCAGAAAGGTTTCATCAAGGCTCTACACAACTGCAGCAAGATACTTTAACTCCAGGACTAAAATCTCTTTGAAATTAAGGGTAACAAACTGTTTACCCTTCCAATTGCTTGCTCCACCTGGAAGCTAAGATCTAGCAATTCATTGAGAAGGACACCCCTATGGACACCTGAACGTCCCAAACTCTCACCTTTTAATAAATATTCTGCCTTCCTATTTTTTTTCAAATGAAGTGAATAACTTCACACTCATTTATGTTATTACAATGTAACACAATTACTTCTGATCAGTTCTGTCCAGCAATTCCTTATCAGTAATGCTGTCACTTCAATTGATGCCCAGGATCTTGTGTAATAAGTGCTGATGTAAAATGTCCCATCGTATGTGACATCTTTGGTGTTCTATTCTGAGTCTCGCTGGCATAGATTGTGGTTGGAAGGTAGGGGCAGCGATGAGGATCCTCAGTATTTCATTTACTGATGGTGAAGGGATCCATTTTGCAGTTTACTCATCACTGACCTGGTCTTCCCTCTGCTGATGCACAGACCAGCTTTGGTGCAATACTCTTGAGGCTGATTTAGAGCAGATGCAATTCTTTGGCCAACACGACAATGTTATTGCCAGCATCCAGATCATCAACCAATGGTGTTATTGTTGAATCCCAAAATCTGCATCCACCATTACCTTCACCATAATGGACCCAAGAACCAAGAGAAAAAGGAATGGGGAGAGAATATAGCCTGGCTCTCTTTCTGTGATGATACTGAAGTGTCTGTGGTGTCCATTCTGGTCTTGACCAAGTAGCAGGAGTCATGGGATAAGGCAAATAAAGAACATTCTTTCAAGGTGTTGGGACATACTGAAATGCTGATGGAGGATGGGTCATAGAACATTGTGGTGCAGCACAAGCCCTTCAGCCCTTGATATTGAACCGAACTGTGAAACCAGTCTAAAGCCCACTTACCTACACTATTCCATTATCATCCATATGTTTATCCAATGACCATTTAAATGCCCTTAATGTTAGTAAGTCCACTACTGTTGTGGGGGCATTCCATTCTCTTACTGCTCTTTGAGTAGAGAAACTACCTCTGGCATCTGTCCAATATCTATCACCTCTCAATTTAAAGCTATGTCCCCTCGTGCTAGCCATCACCATCTGACGAAAAAGGATCTCACTGTCCACCCTATTTAATCCTCTGATCATCTTGTATGCCTCTATTAAGTCACCTCTCAACCTTCTTCTCTCAAATGATAATAGCCTCAAGTACCTTACCCATTCCTCATAAGACCATCCTTCCATACCAGGCAACATCCTAGTAAATCTCCTCTGCACCCTTTCCAATGCTCCCACATCCTTCTTATAATCTGGTGACCAGAACTGTACACAATACTTCAAGTGCAGCCGCACCAGAGTTTTTTACAGCTGCAACATGACCTTGTGGCTCTGAAATTCAATCCCCTTTCTACTAAAAGCTAACACACTGCACGTCTTCTTAACAATCCGATCAACCTGGGTGGCAACTTTCAGGGATCTATGCACATGGATGCAGAGGTCTCTCTGCTCATTCACACTACCAAGAATATTACCATTAGCCCGGTACTCTGTATTCCTGTTACTCCTTCCAAAGTGAATCACCTCACACTTTTCCACAATAAACTCCATTTGCCACCTCTCAGCCCAACTCTGTAGCTTATCTATGATGCTGTGTAACCTACAACATCCTTCTGCACTGTTCACAACTCCACCAACATTCGTATCATCTGCATATTTCCTAACCCATCCTTCTAAGATCTCATCCAGGTCATTTATGAAAATGACAAACAGCAGTGGCCCTAAAACATGTGGTACACCACTTGTAACTGAACTCTAGGATCAAAACTTCCCATCAACCACCACACTCTCTCTTCCTACAACTCACCAATTTTTGATCCAAACCACTAAATCACCCTCAATCCCATGCATCCGTATTCTCTGCAATAGCCTACCGTGGGGAACCTTATCAAATGCTTTCCTGAAATATACACCACATCAACCACTTTACCCTCATCCACCTGTTTGGTCACCTTCTCAAAAAACTCAATAAGGTTTGTGAGGCATGATCCACCCTTCACAAAACCATATTGACTATCCCTCATCAAGTTATTCCTTTCCAGATGATTAGATTCAATTAGATTCCCTACAGGATGGAAACAGGCCCTTCGGCCCAAAAGGTCCACTCTGACCCTCTGAAGAGTAACCCATCCAGACCCATTCCCCTACATTTACCTCTGCTTAATGGACCTCACACTATGGGCAATTTAACATGGCCAATTCACCTAACCTGCACATCTTTGGATTGTGAGAGGAAACCCACACAGACACGGGAGAATGTGCATACTCCACACAGAGAGTTGCCCGAGGTTGGAATCAAACCCAGGTACCTGGTGCTATGAGGCAGCAGTGCTAACCACTGAGCAACCCGTGCCACCCATTATAAATCCTATCTCTAATAATCCTTTGCAAAACTTTGCCCACAACAGAAGTAAGGCTCTCTGATCTATAATTACCAGGGTTGTCTCTACTCCCCTTCTTAAACAAGGGGACAATATTTGCTATAAAGAAGCTAATACTTCCAAATAAACCTGTTGGACTATAACATGGTGTTTGGATCGATTTTGGGACCACTGCTGTTCGTCATTTTTATAAATGACCTGGATGAGGGCGCTGAAGGATTCGTAAATTTGCGGATGACACTAAGGTTGGTGGTGTTGTGGATAGTGTGGAAGGATGTTGCAGGTTGCAGAGGGACATAGATAAGCTGCAGAGCTGGGCTGAGAGGTAGCAAATAGAGTTTAATGCAGAAAAGTGTGAGGTGATTCACTTTGGAAGGAGCAACAGGAATAAAGAGCACTGGGCTAATGGTAAGATTTTTCATAATGTAGATGAGCAGACCAATCTCGCTGTCCATGTACATAGATCCCTGAAAGTTAACACCCAGTTTGATAGGATTGTTAAGAAGACATATGGTGTGTTAGCTTTTATTGGTAGAGGAATTGAGTTTCGGATCCATGAGGTCATGTTGCAGCTGTACAAAACTCTGATGTGGCTGCACTTGGAATATTGTGTACAGATCTGGCATTATAGGAAGGATGTGGAAACTTTGGAAAAGGTTCAGAGGAGATTTACTAGGATGTTGATTGGTATGGAAGGAAGGTCTTATGAAGAAAGGCTGTCCGATTTGAGGCAGCTTTTGTTAGAGACAAGGTTGAGAGGTGACTTAATTGAGACATACAATATAATCAGAGGGTTAATCAGAGCCTTTTTCCTCAGATAGTGATGGCTAGCATGAGGGGACATAGCTTTAAATTGAGAGGTGATAGATATAGGACAGATGTCAGAGGTAGTTTCTTTACTCAGAGAGTAGTAAGACCATGGAAAGCCCTGCCTGCAACAGTGGTAGACTAGCCAAGTTTAAGGAGAAAGTGAGGACTGCAGATGCTGGAGATCAGAGCTGAAAATGTGTTGCTGGAAAAGCACAGCAGGTCAGGCAGCATCCAAGGAACAGGAGAATCAATGTTTCGGGCATAAACCCTTCTTCAGGACAAATTTAAGGGCATTTAAATAGTCATTGGGTAAACATATGGATGAAAATGGAATAGTGTAGGTTAGATGGGCTTCAGATTGGTTTCAAAGGATGGCGCAACTTCGAGGGCTGAAGGGCTTGTACTGCGCTGTAATATTCTATATTCATCAGGTAGCCATGGGATAGGATCATAAGACACAGAATTTATAGCAAAAGGTGACAGTGTCATGCAACTAAAATGATATATTGAACAAAACAGCAATCTAGGTTTGTTCAATATATCATTTCAGTTGTATGACACTGTAATTTTTGCTATATATTCTGTGTCTTATGATCCTGTCCCACAGCTACCTGATGAAGGAGTGCTACTGCTTCCAAATAAACTTGTTGAACTATAACCTGGTGTTGAGTGATTTTTAACTTGTCCACCCCAGTCCAACACCAGCTCCTCCACAATATGAAAATTGGCAGGGTACTAAATGTACTCCTTAGATTTAAGGAGCATATGTAAACATGTTTTCAAGGAAGAAGGACGTAAGGTTCTTGTAAGCCCTTCACCAGAAAAGGGCTTATACCTGAAACATTGAGATTGGGGTTGCTTTTCTTGGACCAAAGGATACTGAGAGAGGACATGATTCAGATGTATAAAATTATCAGATGTGTAGATAGGGTAGACAGGAAGGAACACTTTCCCTTGTTAGAGGGATCAATGACTAGAGGGCAAAGATTTAAGGTAAGGGGCAGAAGGTTTAGAAGAAATGTGATGAAAAACTATTTCACTCAGAAGGTGGTGGAAGTCAGAAACCTCACATTGTTTAAGAATATGTGCGCTTGTAGTGCCAAGATATACAAGGCTATGGGCCAAGTGCTGGAAAATCGAGTTAGAATAGTCAGGTGGTTGTTTTTGACCAGTGCAGACTCGATGGACTGAAAGGCCTTTTCTGTGCTGTAGACCTCTGACTCCAAGACATAAGCTGTGAAACAAGTATTTATTGTTCAGAAGCAGAAAATTATCAAATCATTCTCCAGTTAGGAAATGAGGTCAGATTTAATAAACAAAAGAAAGGCCTGTGGATGCTGGTAATCTGAAACAAAAGCAGAAACTCAGCAAGTCTGGCAGCATCTGTAGAGAGAAAAACAGAGTTAATGTTCAAATGCAGTGACCCTTCACACCTGCTGAGTTTTTCCAATAATTTCTGTTTTAGTTGAGGTCAGGTTTAAGGTAGCTTTCTATAAACAGTAAGTTACATAGTAGAATTCTTATCTTTTTCTATTTCACTGATCCATTCAGATAAAGTATATCTATTTGACATAAACTGAGAAATCCCTGACTGCACAAAACAGGTTTTTCGTAACAAAAGCAAAAATTGCTGCAAAAAGTCAGCAGGTCCAGCTGAATCTGTGGAGAGAGAACAAAGTTAACATATCGGGCCCAGTGACCACTTTTCAGAACTCTTCAGGAATTTTGGCAAACTTGGTGTAAGTTAGCAAATTGACCTTTTCTTTATGCTTCTACTTTTACTGCTTGAATCACATCTGTCTTTGAATAGATTTGCTTGTAAGAGTACCAACTTACTTTGGAAATGGGTGTATCTCATTGATAATTGTTCTTAAGTCCTTGGGTGGAGCTGTTTCATCAAGATGGTTCTAAGGTGGTTTCACTGGCAATAACACTGATCATTACAGACATTTATGGTGGGAATAGGCAATTAAATTGATGAAGTAACCGAATATTGAAAGGCCTAGAATTGGGAGCTTGAAAATCTGTTCAAACAACAGATTTAAGCATCAGGACTGAGAGACTTGGACACATTTCTCTCACTGTATGGTTGATGACTAGAAAGGTAGCAGGTAAAAGATGATGATTTTTATTATACAATACATAGTTGGGATCTGGAATGTACTGAAAACCGGCCGATATTATTCTCTCACAGTGATGAGACAGTCTGTTTAATCTTGACTGCTGATTTTTGATAAGCAGAGGAGCTAAGGGTAATGGTGAAGGTGGGGAGTGGAGGTGTGAGTGGGAAGTAGACAGCAGAGTACAGCCAGATTATCCAAGATCTTATTGAGTTGTGGGGCAGACCTGAAGGTCCATCATTGTTGTTCCTAACTTCCTGTACAGTAATTGGCCAGTCTTGCCAAAACACCATTTTTTTTTAAAGAGGGGTGTGTGTTTGAGGACCCAGTTGGCATTAGTATTTGTGCTTTGATTACTCTACAATTAGGTGTATTACGTTCCAAAATTGGAGAGTATCATATTTTCCGTGTGAGGTCTTGTAGGTTACACAGGAAAGGAAGCGAACTGGAACGTAATTGTTGGAACACAATTGCTGGAAACGGAAGGAACCAAAACAATGTCTAAACATTTGTGCTAGGCAAAGCTTTCAGAACAATCACATTATTCAGCCAGCTTTAGCTGTCGACAGGAAGTAACAAAGGAAGTTTTATCAAGACCTTCTCTCATTTTTTCTTTCAGTTATTAGTCTTAGTTCTGCTCTGTGTGCTGCTGCTCAAATTTCTTTCAGTAAGTGAGAAAAATGGAAAGGACTTCTATTTATGTTACATCAGTCACTGGTGTAGTAGAGGAAAATCTGCAATTAGTTTGTTTCCGACATTTATGGGATTTGGGGACTCTGGTTGGGCCAGCATTTATTGTCTGTCCCTAGTTGCCCTTGAGAATGTGATGGTGAGCTGTCTTTTTGAACTGCTGCAATCCTTGGGGATTTAAATTTCACCTGCAACATAGGGTAAATGACTAGACAATGTTTTAGTGATGTGATTGAGACATAACTATTGGCCCAGCAGAATTTCCCTGCTGTATAGTGTGAATAGTATTATGGAATATTTTATACTGATCCAATTGGTAGGTTATTAGTTTAACGCTGCATTTAAAAATAGCTGTTCAGTGTTGCTCTGAAGGATCTTATGTTCAAAATGGCTCAAACATAATGTGTAAGGAGAAAGTGAGGACTGCAGATGCTGAAGATCAGAGCTGAAAAATGTGTTGCTGGAAAAGCGCAGCAGGTCAGACAGCATCCAAGGAGCAGGAGAATCGACGTTTCGGGCATAAGCCCTTTTTCAGGAATGTGATTCCTGAAGAAGGGCTTATGCCCGAAACATCGATTCTCCTGCTCCTTGGATGCTGCCTGACCTGCTGCGCTTTTCCAGCAACACATTTTTCAGCTCAAACATAATGTAAGTTTGGACTTCCTGATTTTGTTGAAAACTCTTTCCTCTGTGTCAGATGGTTGTGCATTAAAGTCCCACTTCAGAATGTAATGAGACACTTCTGTTCACTGTGGTTCTTTCTAGGCAACGTTGGGCTGTTCTGGTTGGTATTTAGCTCTCAACAGAATCTCTAAAATTTTCACAGTGCTAAATTTGGACCCTTGCTATGTGCAAAGTTGCTTCTGTTTCTGTGCATTACAACAGCAACAGCAGCTCACAGCTATTTCAAAGTAGTTTGGGACATAAGTCTAGAGATAGTAAAGACTGTAGATGCTGGAAGTCGGAGTCGATAAAATGCCAAGCTGGAAAAACATAGCAGGACAGCATTGGAGGAGGAGGACAGTCGACGTTTTGGGTCAGGACCCTTCATCACATAAGATTCACCTTTTTGAACTAAAATGGAAACTAAAATGTAATGCTTGTGTCTTCTTGAATACGACAACCTACACTGCCAGTGAATCAGCATTGTGTTTTGATAGTGTCCAACTTTTTCAGATAGTGTTTACATCACCCATCACAACCTGAGAATATCAATGATTTGGAGATGTCGGTGTTGGACTGGGGTGTACAAAGTTAAAAATCACTCAACACCAGGTTATAGTCCAACAGGTTTAATTGGAAGCACACTAGCTTTTGGAATGTCGCACCTGATGAAGGAGCAACGCTCCGAAAGCTAGTGTGCTTCCAATTAAACCTGTTGGACTATAACCTGGTGTTGTGTGATTTTTAACTGAGAATATATAAAGTGATATTTAGCCAATGAATAGCGTTGAAGTGCAGCTGTAGATAAGTTCAAAGGAAAGTTAGTCATGGTATAAATGCTTTCACTGAAAGCTCATTTTATACTCCTGCTGAAAATACAGCTTTACCTAACAATGTCAGTTTCCAAGGTTTAACAGAGCAAATTTGTCTGAGGCAAAACTAAACCAGTATATTTCTGAATTACTTTTTCATTCTTTCACAGAAGGTAGGTATCACTGGCTGGGTTAGAGTTTATTATCTATCTCTAATTGCTTTGCAGAATTTGGTGTTGAGCTGTTTTCACAAGCTGTGGCACTCTTGGGGTGTGGCAACACCCACAATGTCTGTGCTTCTCTATTGTATTTTAGTTGTGTAGACACCACAATGTGCCATCAACATTCTCTTTTTTTTCCATTTAAACATGTGCACTAAGTGTGGGTCCCACAAACTGGCATCATCCAGATTACTAGGAGAAAGTGAGGACTGCAGATGCTGGAGACCAGAGTTGAAAAATTTGGTGCTGGAAAAACACAGCAGACCAGGCAGCATCCGAGGAGCAGGAGAATCGATGGTTCGGGCATAAACTCTTCTTTAGGAAGGGCTCATTCAGATTACTGTCCATCTTTTGCCCAGGGATGTAAACCTCACTTATGTTTGTATAAACGTAAAGCTTTTTCCATACCAAAATCAAAACAGACTGAAAATTTAAGATGAAAAGTACAAAGCAGCACATATTTGGTTTCACAATTTACATATAATCAATGCTATACAAATACTTTTTGGGCAGCCTTTGATAAGCTTAGACATTGACATCAATGTTTTGGAATGACTAATGTGATAATGACCTAATAATTTGCTTGTGTGATGGTGATTATGGGGTAAATGTTGGTTAGGACACTGGGAAGATTGCCCCTGCTCTTTTCTGAAATAGTGTGATGGGATTATTTACATTATTCCAACAGGAGAAAGGGCCTCAGTGTTATGCTTCTGTGCTGTTAGATGCAGTCTTAAATCTTTAACTTGACAATTTTTACTGCATTGAAGAAGAAATATTAATTTTATGTTCTTAGATAGTCCCAAAGTGTTCACAGACAACAAATTACTTTTGAACTGTGAACATGAATCATATTAGATTCAAAAGGTTAACTCTTTCAACCTCTGCCAGACCTGCTGATTTTCCATTTTATTTCATATGTCTGCATCAGCAATATTTTGCTTTGTTTTGTTGATTAGTTTTGAAGCTACCTCAGGGAGGAAGGTGTGAGTGGCAGATTGTGCACAGTGTGGCCTTGCAAACATGAATTAATGGCTGACCAGTTAATTTGTTTTCAGTGTAATGGTTGGAGGTTAGTCAGTGCATCAAAAGAATTATTTGTTCTCCTTATGAACAGTGCTGTAGAGTTTTTTACATCCAACTGAACAAACAAGCCAGGGCCTTGGTTTAACATATCATCAGAAATATTGAATGTCTGCTCAAGCTCTGAACTTGGGTTTGAACTCAAACTTTCCGCCGAGTTAGATTTCATATAGAATCTCACTTGCAACAAGCATTTTAGTGTTAATTACAATTTGGCAGGTTTCCAAACCAAAACATTCCAAAGTGCCACATCATCTTAAACTTCCTGTTTTCTGAAATTCTAGTCACACAATGTGGAAGTTGTTGGAACTCGTCCAGATTAGTACACCTGTTAACTGCCATTGAGCGAAAGGACAGTAATCACTAGGTCTTGGTAACATCTCACCAGCAGGCTTGCAGCTCAGGCTGGGAGAATGGGTGGACAAGAAGATTACTCATTGCCCTACCTTACACCCTCTACCTGCCCTCACATTGCAGGCCGCAAATTACTGTCCACCCGGCCTCAACTTTAAGGTAGTTGAGAGGAAGTCAAGGATATGGTGGGAGGTTTGGGTACAACCCCACAGGTTGCTCAGTTTGGACATGAGGAGTGGGGCAGACTTCCCCATAGACAGCCTCCGTACTCTGTCCAGCAAGAGTAATCTCTTCATTGAAATCACATCTCTGTCTCCACCTGGGACCTCACCCCTCTCAAAGCCAAAAGAATGGCCCATTTAACTGACCTTAAACTCCAGGATTTTGAATTTGGGAACTGCTTGTCAAACCAACAGTGGTCACTGCTCATAGAACATGGAACATGGAATATAGAACAGTACAGTGCAGAAACAGGCCCTTCATCCCACAATGTCTGTGCTGACTATGATGCTATTCTAAACTAATACCATCTACCTGCACATGGTCTGTATCCCTCTATTTCCTGCGTATTCATGTCTCTGTCTAAATACCTCTTAAACATTGCTATGGTATCTGCTTCTACCATCACTCTGGGGGCACGTTGCAGCCACCTACCACCCGTGTAAAATAACTCCCATATCTCCTTTAAAGTTTTGCCTCTCACCTTCTGTTCTCATTGGAGAGAAGAAGGCTAAGAGGGGATTTGATAGAGACATACAAGATGATCAGAGGATTAGATAGGGTAGACAGTGAATGTCTTTTTCCTAGGATGATGACATCAGCTTGTATGAGGGGACATAACTACAAATTGAGGGGTGACAGATTTAAGACAGGTGTCAGAGACAGGTTCTTTACTCAGAGAGTGGTAAGGGCGTGGAATGCCCTACCTGCCAATGTAGTTAACTCAGCCACATTAGGGACACTTAAACAGTCCTTAGATAAGCACATTGATGATTTTGGGATAGTGTAGGGGGACGAACTGAGAAAAGTTCACAGTTCAGTGCAACAGTGAGGGCCGAAGGGCCTGTTCAGCACTGTATTGTTGTATGTTCATCCTATGCCTCCTCTCCTCCTCCACCTCCCCACCCTCAACCCCCCCCAGTATTTTCTATTTCCATCCTGGGAAGGAGACTCTGACTATCTACCCTCTCTATGCCCCTCATAATTTATAGACTTCTACCAGGTCACCCGCCAGCTTCTGACAATCTAGTGAAAACAATCCAAGTTTGTTCAATCTTTCCTTATGGCTAATACATTCTAATTTGGGCAACATCTGGGTAAATATCTTCTGCACCCTCTCCAAAGCCTTCACATACTTCCCATAATGTTGGGACCAGAACAGCACACAGTATTCCAAATGTCACGTAACTAAAGTTTCATACAGCTGCAACAGAACTTACTAATGTTTATACTCAGTGCTCCAATCAATGATGGCAAGCTTGTTATATGCCTTCTTTACCACCTTAACCATTCATGTTGCTACTTTTATGGAGTTTTCAGGGACTTACACCCCAGAATCCCTCTGTATATCAATGCTTCTAAAGGTCCTGCAATTTACTGTGTACTTTCCTCCTGCATATGATCTCCTCACACTTTCCACATTAAACTCCAACTGCCATTTCTTTGCCCAACTTTCCAACTGATCCATATCCTTCTGTATCCTTTGATATCCTTCTTCACTATCCACACTCAACCAATTTTTGTGTCATCTGCAAATTTACTAATCAGATCACATACATTTTCATCCAAATCATTTGCATAGATCCCAGCACTGATCCTTGTGGAACTCACTGGTCACAGACCTCCAGTCATAAAAACACCCTTCTACAAATATCCTCTGTCCTCTATCAGCAGACTGATTTTGTATCCAACTTATTGACTCACTATGGATTTCATTAATTTTCTGGACCAACTTACCATGAGGGATCTTGTTAGTTCCTTTTGTAAAGTTTATGTACACAACATCCACTACCTCACCCTCATGAATCATCGTCATCACTTCCTCGAAAAGCTCAATAAAGCTTGTGAGACAAAACCTCCTCTGCATAATTCTCCCTAATAAGATAATTCTTCTCTAGGACCTGAGTGGCCTCAGCAGAAAACAAGAACATAAGAAATAGAAGCAGGAGCAGACTGTCTGGTCTGTCAGACCTGCTCTGCCGTTCAATACGATCATGGCTGATCTTTTTGTGGATTCAGCTCCATAACCCTTCATTTCTTTAATAAGAACATAAGAAATAGGAGAAATAAGAACCCAAACTGGGTGTCACGAAGCATGTTATTGCTGTGCAGGTGCTGTTTGATACATTCCATCATTTTACTGATGACTGAGAGTAGATTGATGGGTGGTAATTGGTCGTGTTGGATTTGTCCTGCTTTTTGTGTGCAGGGAAGAGCTGGGCAATTTTCCACATTGACAGGTAGATGCCAGTTTTGAAACTGTACTGGAGCAGCTTGGCTAGGGCAAGTTCTGAGACACAAGTCTTTAGCACCATTGCCAGAATGTCATCAGGGCCTATATGCAGATCCAGTGTCTCTGACCATTTTGTGATATCAGGTAAAATGAATCGAATTGGCTGAAGACTAATATCTTTAATGCTGGAGACCACTGGAGAATCACCCATTTGGCACTTCTGTTTCCTGAAAAAATTAAAAGCTTGAACGTGAGAACTGAGTTTAAACAAAATTTGTTTTTAAATATATAAATGTACATGTAAGAAGCAGATTAATTTGTTGACGTTTTCAGGTAAAATAGGGAGAAGGTTCTTCTCTGCTGCTTAAAATATTAAGTAAAATACTTTCAATAGACTTTTATAAAATCTATCTTAGACTTTTGATCTAAAAGGTCAATATTATAAATTTATTATGCAGACAGAACAATCCCAATCTGATACAACTCAAAAAGATGAAGTATTAAATAGGTTCAGAACCGCTGCATTTGTGTTTCTGATTATCATCTGGACTCCCCTTCATGGCACGTGTATGGATGTTGCAGGAGATCATGCAGCCAAACAGATCATGAACAATTATCTGCTCAGGCTTGCATGTGAGATACAGTGACACAACAATCATACTGCACCCACAGCCCAGAGATCGATGCAGCAAAATCATATTCTCACTCTTTCTGTTTGATTTTGTTTTAATGTACTTTGCCAGGAAGAACAGAAATACCACTGACACCTTCAAGAGGAAAAAGCTGATTGGTGTAGTCAAGATTGTGGATCAAGGGATAAATATTAGATAATTATTATAAACAGCGTTGCAAAGCATTGCATATCATTACAAACAGATAAAAATCAAGATGTTTTTAAAACACTGGCATTAATTTCTCAAGAAAACAACACTGAAATTCTGTGCAACTTTAGATTTAGATCTGTGGATATATTTAGGCCTGAACCGGGCCGGAGAACATTACCCTTCTTTGAAAACACAGAAGAAAGCACAAAAAAGATGTATAAGGATGGTGTCAGAACTTAAAGATTACAGCTATCAGGAAATCTTGAATAAATTGTGGCTTGCTTTTCTTAAGAAAAGAGAAGACTCAGAGGTGACCTGACAGAGAACTTTCAAAGTGTGAATGTGTTGGAATGGGTAGATTCAGAGAAAATATTTCCAAAGGACAGAATTCAATTCTTGGAGCTATAGATACCACATAGTGACTAATAAGCCCTATAAGAATCTAAGGAATAGCTCAAAAGGAGTATGCATCACCACAGTGATTGAGCTGAAAAACATTGATGTTTTCAAAAGAGAGAGAAATAAGCTTTCAAAACATGAGAGAAAAGTGAATAGAACAGTTCTGAAAGGCTGAGGTGAGACCAACAGTTTAGGACTTGTAAGAAGTCTAAACTCAGTACAGTACAGACTAGTTGGGCGAATGACTTGTTTTAGTGATGCATGTTATTTCAAACATTATCTAAAAACAGCCTTTCTGAGAAGAAAGCTGTGGGCAGCCATTGTGTTTAGCATCTGGTTATGAAAGACAAAGAAGAAAAGTTAAAGTAGTTTTTCTATGTGCAATATCCTGCCAGTGTTTCTGGAGAAAGCTTTGCAGAAAACCCCAGAAAGGCCGTGTGATTTGGGATCTGAGAAGGCCTCAGTCAATAGCTGATTATTTAAAAGATGACACCTTCTGTGTTAAACTCCAAGAAACAGGAACTTGGACTCACTGAATTCAGGTGTTGAGTCAATAGACATTGTGGTCAACAGCTTGTTGCACCAAAAGTATTGATCCCACTTACTGAAGATTATTTAATGAGTAACAAATTGCTTCATATTTTAGAGTTTTTGTTTTCGATTTTAGAAGTTCCAAAAGCATACAAGGAGGAAATAATTTGACCTACAAATATTTCTCTACATTTGCATTCCTTTCAGATTTAAATTCACACCAGTGCCCCAATCTTCATAATAAAGAGGCCAATATGGAATTCTCTTCCACTTTCACTTCCACTGTGTGATGTTAAAGTGACAAAGTGCCTAAGGGCAACAGATACATGGGAGCAATAAACTGGACCAGCAATATAAAGACTGTGGCAACAACAACAGATTGAATATTTCATAATCATCCTGCTCAGAGATATTATTACACACCTCTGAAGCCGGTGGAGCTTGCACCTGGGCATTCTGGTCCAGAGTCAGGGACATTACCACAGCAGTCGAGAGTGTGGTGCTGGAAAAGCACAGCAGCCTAAGCAGCATCCAAGGAGCAGGAGAATCGGCATTTTGGGCATAAGCCCTTCATCAGGAATGCAGGGAAAGTGCCAGGAGTGGGGTGTGGGAGTGTGGGGAGGAGGGGGGTGGGGCGTTGGGGGTGGCGATGATTTGACAAGGGAGCCGCGGAAGGAATGGTCTTTCTGAAATGCAGATAGGGTTGGGAAGGGAAATGCATCCCTTGTGGTGAGGTCTGTTTGTAGGTGGCGGAGGTGGTGGAGGCTGATGCAATATATCTGATGGTTGGTGGGGTGGAAAGTGAGGATCAGAGGGGGTTCTGTCTTCATTGTGATTGGAGGTGTGGGCTTCAAGGGCGGAAGTGCAGGAAGTGGAGGAGATGTGCTGGAGGGCATCACCAACCGTGTGGGAGGGGAAATTGTGGTCTTTGAAGTAGGAGGCCATCTGGTATGTTCTATGGTGGAATTGGTCCTCCTGAGAGCAGATGCGGCGGAGACGGAGGAATTGGGAATAAAGGATGGTGTTTTTACAGGAGGCAGAGTGGGAGGAGGTGTAGTTCAGGATTTGAAGTAGCTGTCCATGGTTAGTCGGTCACTGGAGATGGAGATGGAGAGTTCCAGGAAGAGGAGGGAGGTCTCTGAGATGGTCCAGGTGAATTTGAGGTCAGGGTGGAAGGTGTTGGTGAATTTGATGAACTATTCAACCTCCTTGTGGGAGCACGAGGTAGCGCTGATACAGTCATCGATGTAGTGGAGGAAATGGTGAGGAATAGTGCCGGTGTAGCTGCGGAAGATGGACTGTTCAACATACCCGATGAAAAGCAAGCATAGCCAGGGCCTATGCGGGTGCCCATGGCTACCCTTTTGGTTTGGAGGAAGTGGGAGGATTGGAAGGAGAAGTTGTTGAGGGTGAGGACCAGTTCAGCACATTACCACAGCACCCCAAGAGCCCTTGGCAACAGGTCAGACACTGGTAATCCTGCAATGACTAACTAATCTCCTGATTTTCCAAAGCTTGTTCACCATAGAAGGCACATATCAAGAGTGTGATGGAGTACTCCCCACTTGCCTGGATGGGTGCAGGTCTAGCAACACTCAAGAAGCTTGACACCATCCAGGACAAACCGTCTGCTTGACTGACACCAAATCCCCCAACATCTAATCCCTCCACCACTGAAGCTCAGTAGCAGCAGTGTGTACTAGCTGTAAGATGCATTGCAGAAATCCGCCAAAGATCCTTAGACAACATCTTCCAAACCAATGATCACTTCCCTCTAGAAGGACAAAGGCAGTAGATATATGGGAACACCACTACTTGTAAGTTCCCCTCCAAGCCAATCACCATTCTTACTTAGAAATATATCACTGTTCTTTCAGTGTCGCTGGCTCAAAATCCTGGAATTCCCTCCCTAACAGCATTGTGGGTCAACCCACAGCACATAGACTGCAGCAGTTCAAGAAAGCAGCTTACCATACCTTCTCAATAGCAACTAGGAATAGGCAATCAATGCTGGCTCAGCATTAAAACCTACAGCCCATAAATTAAAAGAAATATGGTATTGGTTTTAAGATTTGCAGCCACCTGCTTTTGGACACTTAGCAGGGTAAAGCAGCCAAGTTCTTTGCTTTTATGTTTAAAATTGTTTTTCCATTTATGTTGGTCCCTTTTCACATAGAGTTGGTTGTTTAATATCATGAGCTAACAGCAGAACTGAAAGCAGGGTCTCAGTCTGCATCCTGTCTCTGCCCTACAATTACTCTGTTCTCTCTCGAAATTGGAATCTGGCTGTGATCTCTAATCTGTTCCTGATGTGTGACAATTAACAACCTAATTGTGCCAATAGAGATCCATGGGATTATCTTGGATAATGAGTCCAAATGGAACTTGTTAACCATCTGCAGCCTGTCAATCAAGATGGTCAGACCTTGTTAAATTCTGTCTTTCTGTTGTATTTCACAAGCCCCAGGATTCACCTGTTTGTATTTTCATAGAATCATAGTATCATACAGGAGAGAAGAGTCCTCCAGCCCATCAAGTCTGCAACAAAAAAACTACACTAAATCTACTCCAGACCCACTTTCCCAAACGAGACCTATTGTCTTGACTTTTATGACATTTTGAGAGAATCCAAGTACATTTTAAAGATTGTGAGGTTTCCCACTTCAACTACCCGTCCTAGGCAGTGCATTCTAGAATCACACCTTCAGATAGCAAACATTCTGTGCTCAAATCCCCTCAAAACCTTTTGCTGTTCACCCTAAAGTTATGCCCCCTTATTATTGATCCTTCAAAGAAGGGGAACATATGTTTTCTATCCACTCTGTTCATGCCTCTCGTAATTTAAATGTGTATGTCAGGTTCTCCAGTAAACTTCTCTGCTACAGAGAAAATAACCCAAGCTTAACCATCCTCTCTTCATCATTGGATTGCTCCATCTTAGGCAGCACCATGGTGATCACTTCTGCATCCTGTCCAGTGCAATCACATCCTCCCTAAAGTGTGGAGACTAGAACTGTGAGCAGTTCAAGCTGTGGCCTAACTGAAGTCCAGTACAGCTCCAACAGGCTGATTTTATAATCTATGCCATAACTGATTTGGCAGAATGCCTCATCGCCAGAACTTTCCCACAAGCACCAAGACATGGCTTGGCTGGTGGTGAGAAGGGCTCTGCCTGTGAGATCATTTATGCATGCCCGGAATCTCTGCCGCACCGCACGCTGCCCTCGAAGCAGCTGCGGGGGGGACGAGACTGTCACACACCTCCTTCTGGAATGTGCCTATGCAGAGGAAGTCTGGAGAGGAATGCAGTGGTGTCTGTCGAGGTTCGTCCCGAGCAGCGCCGTGACGCGGGACTCCGTGCTCTACGGCCTGTTCCCCGGGACGCACACCGAGACGAACATCAACTGCGCCTGGAGGATCATCAACTCGGTGAAGGACGCTCTCTGGGTGGTCCGAAACCTGTTGATCTTCCAGCTGAAGGAGTTGACCCCGACTGAGTGTTGCAGACTGGCACATTCCATGGTCCAGGACTACGTGTTGAGGGACGCGCTGAAGCTTGGGGCAGCTGCCGCCAAGGCGCGGTGGGGAAAGACCACCGTCTAACATCTGCCTGCCTAACGAAGAACAGGGGGCCCACGCAGTCATTTGGGGCTCCGCTGGTGTCTGAGCTCAATGTAATCGCACTAACCTGTGAATATGAATGATTACCCTGTTTTCGATACGTAAAGAAATGGAATGTTTACAGAATGATGACATGTCCAATTGTATAGATTAAATATATATGAATAAAGTATATTTTTGAAATAAAAAAAAAATCTATGCCATAACTGATGACGACGAGTGTCCTGGATGCCTTCTTAACCACCCGATTAACGTGTCCTGTCACCACCAAGGGTCTATGAACAAAAACCTTAAGTTTGCTCTGTTACTCTAAGCTTCCAAATACCCTGCAGTTCATTGAGTACTCCCTTGTCTTGTTACTTCTTCCAAAGTGCATCATCTCACATTTATCGGGATTAAATATCATCTGCCACTGATCTGCCCATCTGACTAAGCCATCTATATTCTACAGTAACATAAGATATTCTTCCTTATATATATACATTACACATTTTGTTATGATGAACTATAAGGGACCCAGTGTTGGTCTCTGTGGTATGTGATTGGACACTGGGTTCTATTCACAGAAACAGCCTACCACCACTTTCTGTCTGTTGCCATTAAGCCAATCTGGATCAAACTTGCCAAGTTACCCTGGATCCCATGAGTTTTTACCAGTCTCTCAAGTGGGGAATTGTCAAAGGCTCTTCTGAAATCAAGATAAACTACATCAACTGCACTACCTTCATCTACACATCTGATCACTTCCTCAAAAATTCAGTCAAATTTGTTTAGGGTGACCTGCCTCTAACAAAGCCATGCTTACAAACCTTGATGAAACCTTACTTTTCAAAATGAGGTTAATTCTCTCCTTCAGAATTTTCTCCTGAATTGAATTAAATTTATTGTCACGTGTACCAAGGCACAGTGAAAAGCTTTGTCTTGCAAGCAATACAGACAGATCACAGAGTTAAGTAGCATAGATAGTAAATAATACGAAAACAGCGGCAAAAACAAAAAACACAGGTACAGGCAAATATTAAGAGTTTGTGAGTCCATTCAGTATTCTAACAGTAGGGTAGAAACTGTTTTGAATCCAGCTGGTGCGTGTGTTCAGGTTTCTGTACCTTGTCCCCGATGGTAGAGATTGTAGAAAAACATTGCCAGGGTGGGATGGATCTTTGAGAATGCTGGTGGCCTTTCCTTGACAGTGGGCCTGGTGGTTGGATTCTATAGATGGGAGGTTGGCCTTTATGATTGTCCGGGCCAAGTTCGCCACTCTCTGTAATCATCTCCAATCTTGAATGGTACAATTGCCATACCAGGTAGTGATACATCCAGGCGTCATGCCAAATTTCCTCAGCTGTCTGAGGAAGAAGAGATGTTGTTGGGCCTTTGTAACCAGTGCATCCACATGAAGAGTCCAAGAAAGCTTGTTGTGGATGACCATTCTCAGGAGCTTGACACTCTCCACTCATTCAACCTCTGTGCCGTTGATGTGTAGGGGGACTTGAGTAACATCTCGCCGAAAGTCAATAATGAATTCCTTGGTTTTGCCGGCATTGAGAGCTAGGTTGTTCTCAGTGCACCACTTTTCCAGGTCTTCCATCTCTCATCTGTAATCTGTTTCGTTGCCATCTGAGATTCGATTGACTATGGTGGTGTCATCAGTGAACTTGTAAATGGCATTAGTCTGGTATTTGGCGACACAGTCATGGGTATACAGTGAGTACAGTAGGGGGCTGAGTGCGCACTTCTGGGGGGCTCCAGTGTTGAGTGTTAGAGAGGCTGAAATATTGTCCCCGATCTTCACTAGGTCAGGAAACTGAGGATCCAGTTGCAGAGAGTGGGGCTTAGTCCGAAATCATTAAGTTTAGTAATCAGTCTCGAGAGGGTAATAGTGTTGAAGGCTGAATTGTAGGCAATTCTTACATAGCTGTTCTTGGTGTCAAGATGTTCTAGGGAGGAACGAAGGGCAAGTGATGTGGCATCTGATGTGGATCTGTTGTTCTGATAGGCAAATTAGAGTGGATCAAGAGTAGTGGGGATGCTGAAGTTGTTGTGGTTCTGTTCGCCGAGCTGGAAGTTTTTGTTGACAAACGTTTCGTCCCCTGGCTAGAGCCTCCTGTGAAGCCAGGGGACGAAACGTTTGCAACAAAAACTTCCAGCTCGGCGAACAGAACCACAACAACGAGCACCCGAGCTACAAATCTTCGCACAAACTTTGAATGCTGGAGTTGATTAATGCCATGACCAGCCTTTCAAAGTACTTCATGACCACTGAAGTTAGGCCCACTGCGTGGTAGTCATTGAGACATGCTGCATGAGCCTTCTTAGGCACAGGGATGATGTTGGCCTCTTGAAACAGGCAGGGACAGTGGCCTGCTGCAGGGGCAGGTTGAAGATGTCCGAGAAGACCTCTGCCAGTTGATCTGCGCATGGTCTGAGTGCAAGGCCTGGTACTCCATCTGGTCCCATTCCTTTCCTTGGATTCACACGAAGGAAAACTGATCTGACCTCTGATGCAGTGACTGCTGAGATAGGTTCATCAAAACTTGTCGGAATAGGTGTTACCTCTCCCCCGAAATTCTGCTCAAAGTGAGCTTAGAAGGCATTGAGCTGATCTGGGAGGAATGTGTCATTGTCTTGCACTGTCTCTTTTTAGAACTTGTGATGGCATTCAGTTCTTACCATAGTTACCGGGTGTCTGTCTGGGTCTGTAGTTTGGTTCAGTATTGGTCCTTGGCTGTCGTAATGGCTCTGCCAATGTCATACTTGGATTCCTTATATTTGAGTGATTTGGAGATGCTGATGTTGGACTGGGGTGTACAAAGTTAAAAATCACACAACACCAGGTTATAGTCCAACAGGTTTAATTGGAAGCACACTAGCTTTCGGAGCGACGCTCCTTCATCTATCACCTGATGAAGGTGCGGCGCTCTGAAAACGAGTGTACTTCCAATTAAACCTGTTGGACTATAACCTGGTGTTGTGTGATTTTTAACTTTATATTTGAGTGAGTCTCCTGATCTGAAGGCCTCACACTTGGTTTTTAGCAGGTTCTGTATGTCCTGAATCAACCAGGGTTTTCTGTTCGGGAACACCCGGATTGACTTCCTATAGTTTCCCTAGCATTGATGTGAGACCAGTTGTCCATAATTCTCTGATTTATATCTGCCACTCTTTTTTTAAAAGTTGAATCACATTAGCCTTCATCCAGTCCTCTGGCACCACCCCTGCAACCAGAGAGGAACTAAAAGGGTGGCATGGTGGCACAGTGGTTAGCACTGCTGCCTCACAGTGTCAGAGACCCGGGTTCAATTACTGTCTGGGGAGTTTGCACATTCTCTCCGTGTCTGTGTGGGTTTCCTCCAGGTGCTCTGGTTTCCTCCCACAGTCCAAAAGATGGCAAGTTGGGTGAATTGGCCATGCTAAATTGCCCGTAATGGTAGGTGTAGGGGAATGGCTGCCTCACAGTGTCAGAGACCCGGGTTCAATTACTGTCTGGGGAGTTTGCACATTCTCCCCGTGTCTGTGTGGGTTTCCTCCAGGTGCTCTGGTTTCCTCCCACAGTCCAAAAGATGGGCAAGTTGGGTGAATTGGCCATGCTAAATTGCCCGTAATGGTAGGTGTAGGGGAATGGGTCTGAGTGGGTTGCTTTTCGGAGGGTCGGTGTGGACTTGTTGGGCTGAAGGGGCTGTTTCCACACTGTAGGGAATCTAATCTAAAAAATTTGAGTCAGAACCTCTCTAATCTCCTCCCCCATCTCCCAGAGAAATGTACATAGAACGTAGAATTGTACAGGGTTTTCGGTCTTTGATGTTGTACTGACCTTTTATCCTACTCTAAGATCAGATTAACCTACATACCCTTCATTGTACTATCTTCCATGTGCCTATCCAAGAGTCGTTTAAATGTCCCTAATGTATCTGACTCTACTACCACTGCAGGCAGTGCATTCCACACACCCACCACTCTCTGCGTAAAGAAGCTTCTCTGACATCTGCCCTAAACCTTCCTCCAATCACATGAAACTTATGCCCCTTCATGGTAGCCATTTCCGCCCTGGGAAAAAAGTCTCTGGCCATCCAGTCTATCCATGCCTCTCAACATCTTGTACATCTCTATCAAGTCACCTCTCATTCTTCTTCACTCCAATGAGAATAGCCCTAGCTCCCTCAACTATTCTTCATACGACATGCCCTCCAGTCCAGGCAGCATCCTGGTAAATCTCCTCTGCACCCTCTCTAAAGCTTCCACATATTTCCTCAAATGAGGCAACAAGTACTGAACACAATATTCCAAATGTGGTTTAACCAGGGCTTTATAGAGCTGCAGCATAACCTCACGACACTTAAACTCAATCCCTCTGCTAATGAAAGCCAACACACTATATACCTTCTTGACAACCCTATCAACATGGGTAATCACTTTGAGGGATCCATGGACATGGACCTCCAAGATCCCTTTGTTTCACCAGACTGCCAAGAATCCTGCCTTTAACCCTGTAATTTGCATTCAAATTCAACCTTCCAAAGTGAATCACTTCACACTTTTCCAGGTTGAACTCCATCTGCCACTTATCGGCCAGTTCTGCATTCTGTCAATGCGCCGTTGCAACCTACAAGAGCTCTCCACACTATCCACAACTCCACCAACCTTTGTGTCATCACCAAACTTACTAACCCACCCTTCCACTTTCTCATCCAAATCATTTGTAAAACTCACAAAGAGCAGAGGTCCCAGAACCGATCCCTGCGGAACACCCACTGGTCACGAGGCTCCACGCTGAATACTTTACATTTATCACCACCCTCTGTCTTCAATTGGTCAGCCAATTCTGTACCCAGACAGCCAAACTTCCCTGTATCCCATGTCTCCTTACTCTCTGAAACAGCTTATCATGAGGAACCTTATCAAATGCCTTGCTAAACTCCATGCACACCACATCCACTGCTCTACTTTCATAAATGTGTTTTGTCACATCCTCAAACAATTCAAAAAGGTTTATGAGGCATGATGTGCCCATCACAAAGCCATGTTGACTACCTCTGATCAAACTGTGGTCTTCCAAGTAATCAAAATCCTGCCTCTCAGAGTCCTCTGCAATACTTTACCTACCACAGGCATGAGACTGACTGGTCTATAATTCCTAAAATTATTCTTATTCCCTTTATTGAACAAAAGAATAACACTTACCATCCTCCAATCATCTGACAATACTCCAGTGGACAGTGAGGATGCAAAGATCATCAACAAAGATGCAGCAATCTCTCCCTTGCTTCTTGTAGTAACCTCAGGTATATGCTGTCTGGCTCAGGGGATTTACCTATCTGTATATTTTTCAAAAGTTTCAGCACATCCTCCTTCTTAACATCAACCTGTTAGAGCATATCAGCCTGTTTCATGCTGTCCTCAGAAGCAACAAAGTCCCTCTCACTCATGATTACTGAGGCAAAGTATTCATTAAGGATCTCACTTGTGGGTGGCACAGTGGCACAGTGGTTAGCACTGCTGCCTCATAGCGCTAGAGACCCGGGTTCAATTCCCGCCTCAGGCGACTGACTGTGTGGAGTTTGCACGTTCTCCCCGTGTCTGCGTGGGTTTCTTCCGGGCACTCCGTTTTCCTCCCACAGTCCAAAGATGTGCAGGTTAGGTGAATTGGCCGTGCTAAATTGCCCGTAGTGTTAGGTAAGGGGTAAATGTAGGGGTATGGGTGGGTTGCGCTTCGGCGGGTCGGTGTGGACTTGTTGGGCTGAAGGGCCTGTTTCCACACTGTAATGTAATCTAATCAAACATGTAATCTTACCTCCTCCGACATCAGGTGCAATTTCCCTCCACTATCCCTGATCAGTCCCACCCTCACTTGAGCCATCCTCTTGTTCCTCAGATGGGTGTAGAATGTCTTTGGGTTTTCATTAATCCTATCCACTAAAGCTTTTTCATGCCCCCTTCTATCTTTCCTAAGTCTATTCTTCAGTTCCTTCCTGGCTACCTTGTAATCCTCCATAGCCCTGTCTGATCCTTGCCTCTGCAATCTTAGTAAGCTTCCTTCTTCGTCTTGACTTGATGTTCCACATCCCTTGTCACCCAGGACTGAATAAGGAGGAAAAGACTACTTAACAGGTACAAAGGGAATAAATTAAAGACCCTCAACGTTTATAGGAAGTGCAAAGGGGGCTTTAAAAGGTGAGCGAGAAGTTATTGGAGATTTTAGTGGATTTATGAATGGACAAATCCCCAGGTCTGGATGAATTGCATCCCAGGTTACCCAGGGGGGAAGGCAAGTTTCCCTCTTACATGGAACATAGAACATTCCAGCGCAGTACAGGCCTTTCAGCCTTCAATATTGTGCTGACATGTGAAACCAATCTGCAACCCATCTAACCTACACTATTCCATTTTTGACTATACGTCTATCCAATGATCATTTAAATGCCTTTAAAGTTGGCGAGTCTGCAGGCAGTGTGTTCCATGCCCCTACTGTTCTCTGAGTATAGAAACTACTTGACATCTGTCCTATATCTATTGTCCCTCGCGCTACCCATCACCATCCGAGGAAAAAGGATCTCACTGTCCAACCTATCCAACCCTCTGATTATCTTATATGTCTTAATTAAGTCACCTTCTTCTCTCTAATGAAAACAGCCTCAAGTTCCTCAGCCCTTTCTCGTAAGACCTTCCCTCCATACCAGGCAACATTCCAGTAAATCTCCTCTGAAGCCTTTCCAAAGCTTCCACATCCTTCCTATAATGCGGTGACCAGAACTATATGCAATACTCCATCTGAGTTAACTTTCTGAAGATAACTTTCTGATGGTTGGATGCTGCTGCTGCTTTATAAGGCTTGTCTAACAAACACTGTGCTTAAAATCGCATCAAGTGTTACAAACTTCACTCATTAAACTAAAAATTAAAACATTGTGATGTTTACTCCCACAGTCCAAAGATGTGCAGGTTAGGTGGATTGACCATGCTAAATTGTCCCATGGTGTTCAGGGATGTGCAGGCTGGATGGGTAGGCATGAGAAATGCAGGGTTACAGGGATGGGGCAGCGGGTTGGGTCTGGGTGGGATGCTCTTTAGAGGGCCGGTATGGACTCAATGGAGCGAATGGCCTGCTTTCATACTGTAGGGATTCTCTGACTCCATGTAGAATCTAGGATTTACAATTGCAATTTCAGTAAGTTCCACTTCATCACATATCATAGCTTAATGTTTGAATTTTTGATTAAGGAGAAGTCATAGTTTCAGAATATGGGTAGCAGATTTAAAGCTGAGGAGAAATTACTTCTTGCAAAATTCAACACCTCAGATTGTGGTGGATGCTAGGACATTGAGTACATTTCAGGAAGAGATAGATTTTTAATTTAATAATGATTGAAGGGTGGTGGAGAATGGGCAGGAAAGTGGAGTTGAGGCCAAGATAAGATCAGCCACAATCGTGCTGAATGGTGGAGCAGGTTCAATGGCCTGAATGGCCTCTTTCTGCTCCTAGTTCTATGTTCTTAATTGCTTCATGATACAGCTGAAGTGGCTATAACTTAGAGAGGCAGAATGTGAATTGTAAAACCATCAGTTTACTGTAAAAGGCATTTACCACTGCAGATTCTGTTCTTATAGTAGAATTAGTTAGGCTGAAATGCTAAGCCATTTTGTTGAAAAATCACACTATTCCAGTGTAACCTGTCAAAAACATCTTGTAGTGTGTTGTGAATCAGCACTTCTGTTTACCATGTGCTTATTATTTGTCAGTGCAGTGACCAAAGTGACAGATTTTGAAGGCATTCATTCAGTTGAAGAGGTGCCTGATGTGTAGATTCCTTGTTTTTGCTTGTCAATTAAAGACTTTGATTCAGGCTCAGAGTCTCAGGGGAGGGCAGAATATAACAGTGAAGGTCTTTTTACTTCTATCAAATCTCAATCAGTTAGTTATGAGTGGGGCTGAGATTAAACTTCATTTCATTGAGCTGTGGAACATAATATTCTGTAATGAGGCACAGTGGACTCTCTATATGGTCAAAATGGAAAGCAGCATTTGCAGTTACAGTTCATTGTGAGATGAAGTTCCTACACTTAGGGAAAAAATATCAGATTCTGTAACTTATTTTAAAAATAACGACTCTGCATTTATCTTTCAAAAATTTAGGATGTCTGAAACCACATTACAGATATTCACATTCTTTCAATTGTAATTATTTATTATAATTTCAGAAAATGTGATAGTCAATTTTAGGCACTGCGAGATCATACAAAAAGCAAATGTCAATCTGGGAGGAATTCTCATTGAATCTTATATAGCGACCTGAGAAAAATGGGTCAGTGCTGAGTTTGACCGATCATCCAAAAGATTGTACCTTTGACATGGAACTCTCCCTCAGCATTGGCATTGGATTGGCTGCCAATATTTTCTGCACAGCTCCCTAGAGATGGGTCTGAATCTTCCCATAGTGAAACTATAATGGAACCAATTGGCAAACACATTAAAGATCAGCTCCCATCAGACACAGTGACAGTATAAGATGATGCTAGAATTGAAAAAGAACAGTTTTTGTGGTACAGTGATGTCAAGTTTGGCACCTTTTATAACACAAGACCCATTTCTAACCTGGCCAGACAGGTAGAATATCAAAAACAGAAGTGCTGGAGAAACTCTGGCAGCACCTGTGGATTGAAAAATAGCATCACTGTTTCAGGTCAGTGACTTTTATTTAGAATTGAGGAATAGGATTGGAATAAATTTTGATTCAGTGAAGGGGAAAAGAGGGAGGAGGATAAAAGAGAAGATGTGCAAAAGTGGAGGGGAGAGATTAAATGGCAAAAGGTTTCATGGCACAAAGGGTCATGGCATTGAAACAGGGAAACAAGGAGATGTTTCTCGGTGAGGTGCAAATCCTTAGACAGTAGCATTTGAATAGAAAATAAAGCAATAAAGAAAGATTTTTAAATAATTCACTATCAAAAGAGAAACAAGATAGAGCCAGATGTTATGATTTAAAATTGTTAAAATCAATTTGGCAGGAAGAATAATAAAGAATCATATTACCTAAATGGTGAGAGAAAAAGCTGTAGGATTCTGGGTAATCCAAGAGAGAGGATGGGATAAAATTATGGCTGTAACAACTGCTCCTTTTTGGAGGTATTTTAGGTGTTGGAGCTGATTGCCTTGAATTCCAGGAGCAGCAATTGCTGTTTTATGAGCTGTTGCACTGTTTTGGTACTTTGGGGGAAAATATTATCAAAACAACAGCTCTTTCAAAAGGAGGGAGAGAGACAAAGGCAGCGACCACATTGTCAGTGAGAGAGAGAGAGAAGGAAACCTGCACTTCTGTCTGACACAGCAGTGAATCTGCACAGCTACTGCCTTTGCAGTTTGAATTCAAGTATTTCTGGACATTGGAGCTTCTAAGAAAAATTAACAAATATCAAAAATCACAACTGACCTGGAGGAACCTGTGTGGGAGAGTTCACAGCTAAGCAATAGATAAATGCATAGTTTTTAAGAGTAACCTTGCTTTTTATTAATAGTGAATAGAGTGGGTTTTTTTTTGGTTATATGTTTTATTGCGATCTGTCTCTTGATTAAAATTTAAAACTATAAAATATAGGTACTAAGTTGGCCTGGAGCAGTGTGTTTTAGAGCAGTAAAATTACTATTTTCTTGGTCTGTAGATTGTTAAATTGAAAATGTGGCCTGTAATAGAGTGATGTGCTCTTCCTGTCGAATGTGAGCGATTAAGGAGAATTTCCATGTTACTGATGATTATATCTGCAGGAAGTATGTTTGCTTGCGAATCCTATCAGATCGCATAGATCCGTTTGAGTGGCAGTTAGAGGCAAAGAGGAATTTACAGGAGCTAGGAAGTGCGATAGACAGCAGTTATAGGAAGGGAGAAAAACTGCTGATACAGATGGGTTACCGCCAGGAAAGGTAGGAGCGGGAGACAGATAGTGCAGAAGTCTCCTGTGGCTATCCCCATCTCAAACAAGTACGCTGGTTTGGAAATGTAGGGGGTGATGGACTTTCAGGGGAACGTAGCAAAAACAGCCAAGTTTCTGGTTCCAAGACTGGCTCTAATGTAATGAGGGGAATGTTAGGTTCCAAGTGATCGATTGTGTTACAGGACACTCTAGACAGGGGCACAGACAGACGTTTCTGCAGGCGACAGCAAGAAATCAGAATGGTGTGTTGCCTCCCTGGTGCCAGGGTCAAGTATATCTCCAAGAGGGTGCAGAATGTTCTCCAAGGAGAGAGGGACAAGCGAGAGGTTGTTGTACACATTGGAACTAATAACTTAGGAAGGGGAAGGGAGAATATAGGATGTTAGACAGGACTTTAAAAAAGGAGGTCCTGCAAGGTATAATATCTGGATTACTCCCGATGCTATGAGCTAATGAGAGTAGGAATAGGAGGCTAGAGCAGATGAATGTGTGGCTGAGGAGCAGGTGCAGGGGAGAAGGATCACGTTTTTGGATCATTGGGATCTCTTCTTGGTTAAGAGTGATCTGTGCAAGCAGGATGGATTGCACCTGAATTGGAAGGATACTAATTACTGGCAGGGAAGTTTGCTAGAACTGCTGGTGACAATTTAAAGGGGGGAGGGAGGGGATATCATAGAAATTACAGAGATGTGGCTCAGGGATGGACAGGACTGGCAGCTTCCAGGATACAAATGCTATCGGAAGGATAGAAAGGGGAGCAAGAGAGGAGGGGGAGTGGTGTTTTTGATTCGGGATAGCATTGCAGCTGTACTTAGGGAGGATATTCCTGGCAATACATCCAGGAAAGTTATTTGCGTGGAACTGAAAAATAAGAAAGGGATGATCACCTTATTGGGATTGTACGATAGACCCCCCAATAACTAGCCGGAAATTGAGAAATGAACTTGTAAGGAAATTCAGTTATCTGTATGAATAACAGGATGGTTATCGTAGGGAGTTTTAACTTTCCAAATACAGACTGGGACTGGTTTAGATAAAGAGGAATTTGCTAAGTGTGTACAAGAAAATTTTCTAATTCAGTATGTGGATGTACCTACTAGAGAAGGTGTAAAACTTGACCTACTCTTGGGAAATAAGGCAGGGCAAGGGACTGAATTGTCTGTGAGGGAATACTTTAGCACCTGGGGCGCTATTTAATTTTTAAATAGTGATGGAAAAGGATAGACAGGATCTAAAAGTTGAAGTTCTAAATTGGAGGAAGGCTAATTTTGACAGTTTTAGGCAAGAGCTTTCAAAAGTTGATTGGGGCGGATATTCAAAACTAGAGGGACAGCTGGAAAATGGGAACCTTCAAAAATGAGATAACAAGAGTCCAGAGAACCTCAATTATTCAAAGGATAAGGGCAGGGAGTATTTCATTTCATTCGATTGATCGAATTCCGGATATTCCAATGCCAGATAACATAGTTTAGCCAAGCATCAGGACCTTGTGATCTTGCCGGATAATCGGATATTTGGATAATTGAATGCTGGATAATCGAAGTTTCTCTGTATTCCTGTTAAGGTGAAATTTACGGCTTGTAGGTATACAGAATATTGGATGACGAGAGAAATTGAGATTTTGGTGAAGAAAAAGAAGGAAGTATATGTCAGGTATAGACAGGAGAGATCGAGTTAATCCCTAGAAGACTATAAAGGCAGTAGGATTACACTTGAGGGAAATCAGGAGGCAAAAAGGGGACATGAAATAGCTTTGACAAATATAGTTAAGGAGAATCCAAAGGGATTTTATAAATACATTAAGGACAGTAGTAGACTTTAAGGACATGTTTTTAGATTACTTACAGTGTGGAAACAGGCCCTTCGGCCCAACAAGTCCACACCGATCCGCCAAAGCGCAACCCACCCAGACCCATTCCCCTACATTTACCCCTGCCCCTAGCACTACGGGCAATTTAGCATGGCCAATTCACCTAACCTGCACATTTTTGGATTGTGGGAGGAAACCCACACAGACACAGGGAGAATGTGCAAACTTCACACAGAGAGTCGCCTGAGGCGGGAAATGAACCCGGGTCTCTGGTGCTGTGAGGCGGCAGTGCTAACCACTGTGCCACCGTGCCACCCAGATTAGAATTAGAATCCCTACAGTGTGGAAACAGGCCCTTTGGCCCAATAAATCCTCATAGACCCTCTGAAGAGTAACCTACCCAGACCCATTCCCCTACCTTATATTTATCCCTTAATAATGCACCTAGCTGTCACATCCATGAACACTTTGGGCAATTTAGCCTGGCCAATTCACCTAACCTGCACACCTTTGGATTGTGGGAGGAAACCAGAGCACACAGAGAAAATCCACGCAGACACGGGGAGAATGGGCAAACTCCATGCAGCCAGTCGTCCTGTGTAATGAGACAGGAATAATTAATTATGTCATAGTTCGGGATCTTCTTGGAAGGAGTGATCACAGTATTTACAGTTGGAAAGTGTGAAAATAAAATGCAATACCAGGATCCCGTGCTTAAATGAAGGAGGAGTTGGCTAAAGTAGACTGGAAACAAAGACTTTATGGTGGGCCAGTTGACGAACAGTGGAGGACTTTCAAAGCAATTTCAAAGTGCTCAGCGAAAGTATAAACCAGTGAAAAGGAAGGACTGTAGGAAAATGGGTAATCCGCCATTTGTGTCTAAGGAAATAAGGGAGACTATCAAATTGAAAGAGAAGGCATACAAAGTGGCCAACATCAGCAGGAAAATAGAAGATTAGGAAAGCTTTAAAGGTCAACAGGAAGCCAGAAAAAGAGCCATAAAGAAAAGTAAGATGGATTATGAGAAAAAACTAGCTTAGAATGTAACAACAGATAACAAAAGTTTCTATAAATGCATAAAACAAAAAAGAGTGGCTAAAGTAGATCTTGGTCCTTTAGAGAACGAGAAGGGGGATTCAGTAATGGGAAATGAAGAAAAGGCAACGCATTGAATAGGTGTTTTGTTTTAGTTTTTTACAGTGGAGGACATGAATAACATTCCAGTAATTGACAAAGAGGCAAAGGTAGATGTAGACCTGCAAACAGTCATTATCACAAAAGAGGTAGTGTTGAGCAAGTAAATGGTGCTAAGGATGACCAAGTCTCCTGCCCCTGATGGAATGCATCCCAGGGTGCTAAAGGAATTGGCGGGAGAAGTAGCAAATGCAATGGTGGTAATTTTCCAAAATTCACTGACCTCGGGCAGTTCCAGCAGATCGGAAAACAGCAAATGTGATCCCACTATTTAAAAAGGAAGGTAGACAAAAAATGGGGAATTATAGACCAGTGAGCTTAACTTCTGTAGTGGGGAAAGTGCTTGAGTCTATTATCAAGGAAGAAATAGCAAGGCATCTGGATAGAAATTGTCCCACTGGACAGATGCAGCATGGGTTCATGAAGGGCAGATCATGCTTAACTAATCTTTAGGAATTCTATGAAGACATTATGAGCACAGTGGATAATGGGGACCCAGTAGATGTGGTGTACCTAGATTTCCAAAAAGCCTTTGACAAAGGTGCCACACAAAAGGCTGCTGCATAAGATGAAGATGCAAGGCATTTCAGGCAATGTATTAGCGTGGATTGAGGACTGACTAACCAACAGGAAGCAAAGAGTGGGGATAAATGAGTGCTATTTTGTTTGGCTATCAGTGACTAGTGGCGTGCTTCATGGATCAGTGTTGGGACCACAATTATTCTCAATTTACATAGATGATTTGGAGTTGGGGACCATGTGTAGTGTGTAAAAGTTTGTGGATGACACCAAAATGAGTGGCAGAGCAAAGGGTGCACAGGACAGTGAAAATTTGCAAAGGGGCATCACTTAAGTGCGTGGACAAAGATCTGGCAGATGATGTATGATGTTAATAAATGTGAAGTCATCCATTTTGGAATGAATAACAGTAAAAAGGACGATTACTTGAATGGTAAGAAGTTGAAGCATGCTGCTGTGCAGAGGGACTTGGGTGTCCTTGTGCATGAATCACAGAGGGTTGGTCTGCAGGTGCAACAGATAATTAGGAAGGCAAATAGAATTTTGTCTTTCAATGCGAAAGGGATTGAGTTTAAAAGCAGGGAAGTTATGTTACAGATGTGCAGGGTGCTGGTGAGGCGACATCTGGAGTACTGCATGCAGTTTCGGTCTCCTTACTTGAGAGAGGATGTACTGGCACAAGAGGGGGTGCAGAGGAGGTTCACTCAGGTGATTCTGGAATTGAGGGGGCAGGTTTATGAGGAGAGACTGAGTAGACTGGGATTATATTCATTAGAATTTAGAAGAATATGGGGAGACCTTACAGAAACACATAAGATTATGAAGGGAATAGATAAGATAGAAGATAAGAGGATATTTCCACTGGCAAGTGAAACTAGGACAAGAGGGCATGGCCTCAAAATTTGGGGGAGCAGATTTAGGACTGAATTGAGAAGGAACTCTTCACCAAAAGTGTTCTGAATTTTTGTAAATTCCTGCCCTGTGAGGTGGTTGAGGCTTCCTCTGTAAATGTTTTTGAAACTAAGATGGATACTTTTTTGAACAGAAAATGAATTAAGGGTTATGGTGAGAGGGCGGGTAAATGGAGCTGAGGCCATGAAAATATCAGCCATGATCTGATTGAGTGGCTGAGCAGATGGCCTATCCCTGTACTTAGTTCTTATGTTTTTATGTTATTTTGAAATTGGAGAAAGGCCAATTTTGACGTATTAGGCAAGAACTTTCGAAAGCTGATTGGAGGCAGATGTTCGCAGGTGAAGGGACGGCTGGAAAATGGGACGCCTTCAGCAATGAGATAACAAGAATCCAGAGAAAGTATATTCCTGTCAGGGTGAAAGGAAAGGCTGGTAGGTATAGGGAATGCTGGATGACTAAAGAACTTGAGGGTTTGGTTAAGAAAAAGAAGGAAGCATATGTCCAGTATAGACAGGATAGATCAAGTGAATCCTTAGAAGAGTATAAAGGAAGTAGGAGTATACTCAAGAGAGAAATCAGGAGGGCAAAAAGGGGACATGAGATCTTTTTGGCAAATAGAATTAAGGAGAATCCAAAGTGTTTTTACAAATACATTAAGGACAAAAGGGTAACTAGGGAGAGAATAGGGCCCCTCAAAGATCAACAAGGCAGCCTTTGTGTGGAGCTGCAGGAGTTGGGGGA